>NW_027633657.1:440000-457500 GCF_053919585.1 Euprymna scolopes | reverse complement strand
GTTGTAAGTTTACCCGAAAACAGTAGTAACAGAAATGCTTCATGAAGTTGATTTTTTACATTAAAAATAATAAATGATATTGTAATATATTGGACAGGACGAGATACATGAACGTTTCTTATTCAACACGAGAGACAAACAAGAAGGTGAGTCCATTAGTGAATATGTGGCCACACTGAGAAAAATGTCGGAACATTGCAACTTTGAAGAAAAAGTAAATGAGCACATACGTGATCGTTTGGTTGTGGGAGTGAAAGATGAGAAGATACAGGAGCGCTTACTGGGCGAAAGAATGCTAACTTTGCACAAGGCCATTGAAATAGCAGTGTCTATGGAATCGGCAAGGAAATATTCCAAGTTGATGTTGGGAGCACAGACGAGTGGAAGTGAAACGTCCGTACACAGGTTACCATTAAAACGAGAGTGTTATCGTTGTGGAAGCACTGGCCACCAAGCGGACAAGTGCCAGTTTAAAAACAAGGAATGTTTTAAATGCAGGCGAATAGGGCATACTCGTCGGAAGTGTAGGCAAGAAGAGAGCAGGCCTCCTAGCTCCGCAACACGAGGTAAGGAAAGCAGGATGGTGAACAATGTGGAGGAAAATTGTTGTGAAGAAATGGAAATAAGTATGGAAAGGCTAGACTTGCACACAGTTGCTAACCTTCGGACACCACCAGTATTAGTGGAACTGCTAATTAATCAAGAGAAAGTGGTCATGGAAGTGGACACTGGAGCTGCATGCACAGTAATGAGCCTAGAAAAATTCAATAAAATTGGCCAAGTTCGTGATCTAAAGGAAAGCCATGTCAAGTTGAGAACGTACTCTGGTGAATTAGTGAAACCACATGGGACCACAGACGTGGAAGTAATCCAGGAAGGGTTAAAGCATCGACTACCTTTGCTGGTGGTGAAAGGTAATGTACCGACACTTCTTGGCCGCAACTGGTTGAATAAGGTAAAGCTGGATTGGAGAAGCATGTTTCCTTTATAGTTGGAAAGGCTTTTAAAAGAATTTGATTCGCTGTTCAGTGAAGAAATGGGGTGTTTAAAGGATTTTAAGGTCAAAATACCCATTGATAAAACGGTGAGTCCCAAATTTTGTCGGGCAAGACCAGTACCTTATGCCATAAAAGCGGATGTGGAAAAGGAGCTAGATCGCCTGGAAAACCAGGGAATTTACAAAAGAGTGGAATACTCTAGGTGGGCTGCCCTCATTGTACCGGTTGCCAAAAATAATAATGAAGGCATCCGGATCTGTGGAGATTACAAACAAACAGTAAACCGGGCATCACCATGTGACTATTACCCTCTTCCTCGGACAGAAGATATATTTGCTACTTTGAAAGGGGGTCAAAAATTTAGCAAGCTTGACTTGAGTCATACCTATCAGCAGCTGGAATTGGATGCAGAAACCCAGGAACTGCTAACAGTAAACACTCACCAAGGATTATACCAGCCCACCAGACTACAATTTGGGGTACACAGTGCTACAGGGATTTTTAAAAGGGAGATGGACAAAAGATTGAAGAACATTCCTTTTTGCAAGGTGCGTGTGGATGACATCCTGGTTTCAGGTAGTGATGACAGTAGTCATCTGAAGAATTTATACAGTGTATTTGCTGCTCTAGATAAGGCCGGATTAAAATTAAAGAGAAGTAAGTGCAAGTTTCTCCTTCCTGAAGTGACATATCTGGGTTTCAGAATTAGTAAGGAAGGCATAGCGCCTCTTCCAGACAAAGTAGCCGCCATGACAGAGGCACCTCGACCGCAAAACATCACAGAATAAAGAGCCTACCTAGGGGCACTTAACTATTATCATAGTCATTTGCCAAACTTATCAACTATACTTGAACCGCTTCACAACGTAATGAGGAAGGGTGCTCCCTGGGCATGGGGTGCTGGACAAACCAGGGCTTTTGAAGAAACAAAGAAAATGCTCTGTTCTGCACCTCTTTTAACTCATTTTGATCCATCTAGACCGATTCTGGTGCAAGTAGATGCTTCTCCCTATGGACTGGGAGCTGTAATGGCTGACAAAATGGAAGATGGAAGGGAGAAACCAGTATGCTACGTATCACGAACGCTGTCTGAGGCAGAACGGAATTATGCGCACATTGAGAAGGAGGGGCTGGCCCTAATCTTTGCGGTGAAAAAGTTGCACCAATATCTGTATGGGAATAATTTTACGTTGTTCAATGACCACAAACCGTTATTGGGGTTGTTTGCTGAAAACAAGCCGATCCCTTCTCTTGCTGCTGCCAGATTTCAACGCTGGGCCATATTTCTGGCTGCCTATAATTACAGGTTGGAGTATCGTGCCGGGTCCCTTAATGGAAATGCAGATTGCCTCAGTCGTCTTCATATCAGTGTGCAGGAGCAAGATGTCACACCTAATTCTAACAGGATACACATGATGAACTTGGTTGATGCTCCAGTGACTGTGGCGGCAGTGAGATTGGAGACAAGAAGAGACCCTACTTTGAGTCGGGTGTACGAATACATCCTGAATGGCTGGAGTAGGTGTAGTCCAGACACGGCAATGAAGCCCTACTTCAACAAACGGACAGAGTTGACATGTGAAGATGGTACCGTATTATGGGGGAGTAGAGTAGTAATTCCGGCTATACTCAGAACAAAAATGTTGCAGCAATTACATCAGACACACATAGGGATCGTGCGAATGAAGGCCCTTGCTCGCAGCTATGTGTGGTGGCCTAATCTTGATGCAGATATTGAGAGAGCCGGTAAAGCTTCTGGAACTTGCATACATTATCAAAACAACCCCGGCAAGGCTCCCATTCATTGCTGGGAATATCCAAGTTCACCATGGGAGAGAGTCCACTTAGATTATGCGGGTCCATTTTGGGGGCACATGCTTTTGATAGTGGTGGATGCTCATTCAAAGTGGACTGAAGTTTGCATTACAAAATCATCTTCTGCTATAACCACAATTGAAAAATTGAGAGGGATCTTCGCAACTCATGGACTACCGGTATTAATTGTGAGTGACAACGGTCCCTGTTTTACAAGTGAAGAATTCAAAGCATTCATGAATGCTAATGGAATTCGGCACATTTTCACACCTCCTTACCATCCTTCCTCGAATGGACTAGCAGAACGCAGTGTACGCACCTTCAAGGAAGCGCTTAAAAGGATGAATACAGACGGCAAGGCAACACTTGAAACCAAGGTGAACCGATTTTTATTCACTTATAGGATAACTCCAAACTCATCAACTGGGGTTTCTCCTGCCGAGCTGATGTTCAAACGGCAGTTACGAACAGCGTTTCATTTGGCAAAGCCAGACACGTACAAGGCTATGGATGTAAAAAATAAAATGGAAAGGGGGAGCAAGGTAATGGTGCCGCTCCGTGAATTTAAAGTAGCCGATCCTGTGCTTGTGCGTAACTATGGATCTACTCAGCGATGGATTGAAGGTACCATTACCAGACAGTTGGGAGCAGTGAATTTTGAAGTGGAAACCGGTAGAGGGCTAGTAAGGAGGCATGTGGACCAGCTTGTGAAACTCTCATCACCAGTAGGAGTGGAACTTACGCCTGAGATACAAGCTGATAATGCTGCAAAAAATGTTGAGAGTTTCGGCACACCTGAAGTTTCCAGCACACCCGACAGTCCTGAGGAAAGTTTAATACCTGAGAGCAGGCATATGGAAGAGGTTGCAGAGACTCCAGCAGTGGTAGAAAAATCGGCATCACCACCCTCTCGCAAGTCAGAGCGTATTCGGAGACCACCAAAAACATTTGAAGACTATGTTCGTGATCCAGAGTAAGATTGAAGGGATGTAATATATTGGACAGGATTATCTCCCTTGCACTTCAATGAACTACCACTAGAGGGCGCGACAGTCTTTAAATCTGTTCTTTTGTAAATAAAACGACCGGGAGACGATCTTTCCCTACGAGACGTACCGTCTGCCGATCTATCTATAATGTTATTTTGTCTTGTGCATTTTTATTCATTATGCATTGTTAATGTTGATACACTTCAGATATTAATATGTCTTTTTTCATATTACATTAAAAAATATTAAATGATATTAATATGTGTCTTTTTTTCATATTACATTAAAAAATAATAAATGATATTACATTAAAAATTTTAAAAAATATATTAATATGTGTGCACGCTGTTTATATACCTGTTTTCCTTCTGCCCTCACAAATATTACTTTTAAAAACATATTTTATATCATTCACATTAATTATCAGGGTGGGCCGCCTAAAATAACTGTCCAACCAAACCAAGGAAGTGCCCCCCCCTGACGACGACGTGCGCTAGACTCGACTACACTTGTTTAGATGTTGCCTTTCTATCAGTCGGAACAATTACGCAGCCTTATAGTAAAGATTGACTTCAATAACTTTACTTTATATTAATCAAAAACTATTTCATGTGATTTACATATAAAAAAAAAGTAATAGAATTTATTGGCATTTTTAAATACCGCTCAAATAAGGAAAGACAACTCTTCAGATGGTAATTTTTTATTTCTTTTTGTTTCACCCTACTTCGATATAATTAAACACAGACAAAACTGTTTGATTTGATTCAATAAAAATATACTTCGACGTAATTAAACAAATACAAAACTGTTTGATTTGATTCAATAAAAATATACTTCGATATAATTAAACACAGACAAAACTGTCTGATTTGATTCAATAAAAAAATATACTTTCATATAAAATACAACGTTGTCTGATTTGATTGGTTGTTTTTTGGATTTGTGATTTGGTTTTAATTCTGCAAGTTTTTATTCGTTTGGATTTATGGCCCGTTGGTTTATAAAAAGACTGACGCATATTGAAAAGGTTGAGAACCGGTTTTATTTATTGATGACAGTTTTAATTAGAAGAGGTAAAGTGTTCGTAGGATGTTTGTAGGTGTGTATGCATTGATAAGGAATGAACTTTTGTAGGCTTGTATAATTAATCAAAGAATGAATTTCGTAAGCGTACTTATCTTTTCAGACGACGGGGGTGGTAAGTGGGTGGCCGGTCGTGCTACTTCGGTGATATGTGTCTAGGCTTTTAACTTGAAAGCGGCGACTACTTTCATCAACAACTAACAGCGTGGCGTCTTCGCCTCCTGTGTTTTTCTCCTTTTTTTTCTTTGGTTTGTTTGAATTAAAAATTGTTTAGAATTGAAGGCGTCTTGGCCCATAACGTGAGAGCGGAGTTGGCTTCAGTTCACTGGTGCCTTATTTCTTCTTCTTCTTCATCTCTTTAGGTCGGGTGGGAGAATCTCCCCGTGCGTTCACTGACGCAGCTGGGCGAATCTCCTCTTCTTTCCTTTTTCTACTTCATTCCTTTAGGTCGGGTGGAAGAATGTCCGTGCGTTCACTGACGCAGCTGGGCTGAAAGCGGCGACTACTTTCATCAACAACTAGCAGCGCGGCGTCTTCGCCTCCTGTGTTTTTCTCCTTCTTTTTTTCGTTCCCTAAAAATGCCTCGTTTTATAGGGGCACATCGGCTCCCACTGACTGTAATTTTTAGGCCTTTATTTTAGGCGCGGAACTCTGCCATTTGTTGATAATTCTTTTGTGGTTATCTTATTTTTCTTTTTCCAAACGGAAACGATGCGTGGAGCCATGTGCAAAAGACGATTTTTCATTTTGTCTCTTATGCTGGAGACGTTAGCATCCGGTTCGCTGTTAATTCTCATCATGTTCCCACAGATTTGTTCTCATTGAAAAGATTATGAATTTATGTTGTTAACATGTTAACGACCTTGACAAGTTTCTTTAAGAATTAAGGTATTTTGTGAAAGTGTTTGTAATTTTAAATGATAGTAATATTTTTGTAATGAATTTTGTTATTGGTGAATAAAATGTTGTGATATACTGATATTAGTGAGAATTATATAGAGCATATTAAGTATTTTATAGATTACTGTCAGTGGTGAGTATAGATGTATGATATAAAACCACTAGTGGACAGCCTTAAAATTCTTATACTTACCTTACGTAGGGGCAACGGTGATCATTTAGGTCGTTCCCCCAAAGTGAGGCCCTTCCATTGCACTGCGGTTGGGTTGACCTTTGCGATCGTCTCAAATGTGGATGACTCGGACGTGCTATTTCTAAGTGTGGGGTCTGCGTACGCGCTCACCCCGATAATATAATCAAAATCAGAAATCCTACCCTACGTCTCATTTGGAGCAGAAAACCACTTTAATTCTCAGCTACCTTCCGTACGTATCTCTTCATCTCTCACAAACGAGTGTAAGGACTCCTTGTTTCTGTCTTCCCAATCGCTCGTTTCTATACACGCCACAAAAAGGTCAATTCCCTCGACCAGTTTATCATCCAGTTCAATTGCAACATTTATCATCCACTTCAATTTCAATCTAATCTGCATGTATACACCACCAACGTTTTCTCTTAACATATAAATTTCTTAAGCGTAAGAAATCCATCGAGTTGTCGCCTTCAACAACTGAAAGTGTCGTCTTTCGATATTAATTGATGAATGACAACCTCTAACTGCCGCAGAATTAGTGTGTCTATTGATTGAATCCCACCCATCCCCTCGAAAATTGGGCATCCAAACAAAGTTGAATTATGTGCACAGGTATTTTTCGTTACCAAAATTATGAAAATGATTAAATATCTTTTATTGGTACTTGTACAGTTTAATCAACACATTAAAAAATGAAAATATCGAAAAAAGGTTATACTGTACGTATCCGTTATGGACTGAAGTTCTCTGAAAAAAAAAAAGGTTCAGAGAAGATGGCCGTGTTTGAATTTTTAGAACACGCCACGGGGAGATAACTCAGTCTAAAGTGCCGATACCTCCCTTCCCATCTTAAATAATAGATTTTCTTCTTAAAAATTGGTATTGTATCATAACAAATTGTTGTTTTTTGTTTTTTTTTGCTTTAAAAAAATAAAACTACTTGACCAAATTAAATGAAAGTTTTTCCAGAGAACTTCATTCCATAATAGATACGTACAATATAACCTTTTTTTTTCGCTATTTTCATTTTTAATGTCTTTATTAAAATGTACAAGTTCACATTTTATTTTATAATTTAAAATGAAAAACATTGAGCAATAAAAATGAAATTTTGGGTACTTATTTATTTTTGGTGCCGAGCTGAAATAATAACGTTATTATTTTTAAAACCATTCTTAATATGAGGAGGTGAGGGTGTTTTGTAACTAATTTATGCTTCCAAATTACAACTTTATATAATAAAAAAATCGTGAAACTTGAATTTAAACTGAAAAAATAAAAACTATATAAAAATAACGCAGTACTATCTGCCGTCATATGCATCCGAGAAAAAATATCTATTGTAAAATTAAACCAAAATTTGATGCTTATGCATTTTTGTTACCGCGCTATTTTTAAATAGTTTTTCAGGTTAAATTAAAGTTTTACGACATCTTTTTTTTTCTTTTTTTAATTGTAAGGTGGAAGCATAGAATAGTTACAAAACACCCTCCCCATATTAAGAATGGCTTTCAATAAAATAACATTATCATTTCAGCACAGTACCAACAATACATAAGTATTGAAAATTTTATTTTTATTGTTCAACGTTTTTCATTTTAAATTATAAAATAAAACACGTTTAATCATTTTAAAAATTCATCTTTCATGATTTTTTTTAATTTGTTAAACACCGTGGTTAAAAAAAATTAAATTTTAATCACATGATCACATTTTCAATAATTACGTGATTATATTTTAACCATTTAAACTTTGTGAAACATGTAAACAAACTTCTGCTCGATACCGGTGTTGACCTTTAAGAGTCCCTTTTAGTGATTATATGGTTCGAGGTTATTTGTACAAATAAACGGTAAATCTACTGATTATTCTGACTACAGTTCTCATCTTGGATGTTAACAGTAGTAATAATGAAATGTTCAGTCTTCAAAAAATAAATAAATAGAAATAAAATAAAATAAAATAAACCTGATTTTTAAATCTTTATGTATCTTATTTATTTTAATAAATGAGACATACAAAACAGAAAAGACATTTTATAAAGAAATTCCAACACATCGACAAATACAATCTAAACTTGATAGGGAAACAATTCGGCACATTTAACCTAGGCACCGCCAAAAATGGCCGCAAAATCAAGTTGTTGTTGTTTTTTTAAAACTAAATTACATTTATTAAAATCCATTATTTCTGAGTAACTTTTTTTTTCCAGAAAGATAAAACCCTGAATTTTATCATATAGAAAACAGAATAATATAAAACTTTTTCTACTATTTTTAATTAAATTTTAAATGTTAAATTTTCCCAAAAAGTTAACAATTGACATTTTTTGTCTTGCACAAAAAACGTACTTATATATTTAAAAAAAAAAGGTTTTTGAAATAATTAATTTATTTATTTGTTGTCTAACTAAGATTTAGGATGATTTTCTAAGAGAATATGAAAAAATATTATAATATAAGTACCTGAATTTCAAATAATTCCACTTATTCATATAGGTAACCAGATATTTCGCGTAGATGTAGAGTCTAGAGGGATTCTGTTTACGTTTGCGGTTGATAAGGAGAAAACTATGGAAGACCAAACAGGCCAAAAAAACTTATTTTTCAGTGACGAAAATTTCAATGTATTATTAAGCTGAGGCTGGCCAGTACCAGATGAGTGACCATTTGTATGAGTTTGGTTTTTAATGTGTATGTGTGTGGGGGCCAGGCTCCCCAAAATGGAGGGGGGGGGGGCAATTTAAAGCAGAATAAAAAAAAAATTATTTCAGCGTGTTTGGTCCACCGTAGTCGAAAGGCGGCAAACGTTTTCAAACGGGATCGAAAAAAATGATGCTATTTTTAACACAAAGGGCACAATATTTATCGAATTTTTTTTGTATCGATTATTCAAAGCATGCCCTGTTTAATAATGGTCATGCATTATTCGGCTCGCTAAAAAAAAATTGTTAATTTATTTATCAAAAATTTTAAAATGGCTTTTTCCGTATAAATATTAAAACAATTTTTTGTTGTTTTGCTTAACTTAAATTAATTATTTTACTTAACATATTCACCGAATTTCACACTTAAAAACTCAAAAGCGGGACAATTAAACACAATCAAAGTTCTGATATTCAGACGTCAAAATAAGGTATGCAAACAAGTTTTTTTTTTTTTTAATCTATAATTCTGTCCCTTACAACAACACAATATGTTTTGTTCAGTTTCAGATGATTATTTTAAGCATATTTGTTCCCACTTCAAAACAAGGGGGGGGGGGTTGTAAGCAAAAAAAAATATATATATATATATATATATATATATATAAATATCGTTTATGAAAAATAAGTACACTGTTATAAAGTTCATTCTTCTCCTAATAATCGCTGAAAATTTCGTATTGATCGGATAATTACCTGATTTTTGGTCGATGTTTAAAAAGACGGTCCGTCAAAAAGTACTGACCTGCCCCCCCCCCCAGTTTTGGCGGTGCCTAATTTAACCAATAAACAGACATTTTTACACGAGGAACGAAATAATGATTACACCGTGTTATTTCGATGACCTTAAGTTCTTTGTTCTTTAGCAGTTGGTTTTCTATTTAAATAATTTCACGTTTAAATCGTGTTTTTCCTCTTTTAATTTTGATTCTTTTATATTTTCATATATTTTATTTCTTAATGAATTGAACACACAAAACAAAAGTTCGGTAAATTCACCAAAGAAATCCTAACAAACAAAACAAATTGTCTGTTTTGAACACAAAAGAAAAACGAATTCATCCCGATTTTTTTTCGTATTGAATTCCTGGAAATATACGTAAGTTTGTATCGTTTCTTTCTTTTTTTTTTTACACTAAAAAATCTAATCTATAAATTTTAATATAATCTTAACCATTAAAATAAGTTTACTTTTTTTTGTTTTTGTAATCTAATAAAATATGATATCATCATATTTTATTAGTTAATATTAATATTAATAGTAGTATGATTAAAACAATCCCTTTTTATTCGTATTGAATTCCTGGAAAGAAAAGTAAGTTTGTATCTTTTTTTTTCTTTTTTTTTACACTAAAAAATCTAATCTATAACTTTTAATATATTTTTAACCATTTAAAATAAGTTTATTTATTTTTGTTTTTGCAATCCATAAAATATAATGATAATAATAGTATAATTTAAAAAAAATGTTTTTGCAATCCATAAAATATGATGATTTAAAAAAAAAAATCTTTAAAATGTTTTATTCGATGTGATATTTAGGTTTTTGTTAAAATATGGGTACTAGTGAACTTATTGATCCGTGCTGAAATAATAACGTTATTATTTATAAAGCCATTCTTAACATGGGAAGGGGAAGGTGTTTTGTACGTATTCTATACTTTAACCGTACAATTGAATAAAAAATATCATAAAACTTTAATTAAAGTTGGTAATACGATTAAAAAAAAATAGTGCAGATCAGAAAATGCATTAGCACCAATATATTATTATTTTGTAAAACTTATGTGATTTTTGAGAAAAAAATAATTTAATTTGAAGATCGAATTAAGTTTTTTGTTAAAAACACGAAACCTTTTTTGTATTTCATTGTTTTAAGATTTGAAAAAATATATATTATATCGTTGAAGAATTCCATTTTAATTTTTATGTTTCATCCAATTTGTAATATTTTAAAGTATGCATAATTTTCTTTTATAAAGTTTACATAAAATGATCAATTATCATCAATTATCAATTACTTAATGTAGAAAACAATATTCGTAAGTCTTTACAATCTAACCCAGCATAGTTTACCCCCTAAAAAATTGGAGTTTATTTTTCGACTATTAAGTTTATATAGCCTTAAAAATACCCACTAAAGGAATTATGAATTTATAATAATTATTTCAAATTTTAGAGTGGGGATCACTTTCCTATATAAGTTAATGTAAAATTAGCACCCACTTTATGACCATTTAACAGTCAATGATACTTGTAATCGTTCGCAGTTTCAAATTTTTGTTGCAGGGGTAGGAGACGGGGAATTCATATTAGTTTTTGGTTTCTTACGTTTTTTAGATGGGGATTAGATGTCATATGCTGTTAACTATTCTGTACTTTCACAAAAAAATCAAGAGATATTGTAAAATCGTTGGCCATAAAATTTTGCAAAAGCTGTCATTCTGATTCTTATTGGGGCTTTATGAGTGTTTTTTTTTTTTTTTTTTTTATTTTGCAACCTTTTGGACGATTATCGGGACTTGCCAGATGAATATTTTGTATCAACCATTTTTTTTCTTCTAACCTGACGGAACGTACTATTTTTTAAAAAGTAAATACGTTACAGCACAGAAAATGTTCATTATATTTATTTATTAGGTGAAAGTATAAATTAATAAGCAAGGACCTCCTTTCTCGTGGTAAGAATAGCTTTCTAAATAATAACATTGTTACTAATGAGAGGCGCTGTTTTTTTTATAAAAAACAGCAAAAAATAGGATTTAATTGAAATTTTATTAATAAGGGAAGGTGTTTTTTATTTAAAACTACAAAAATAGAATTTAAATTGAAATTTTATTGCCTATGAGGGGAGGTCTTTTTTATTTAAAACTACAAAAAATACAATGTATGATTAATACATGCACCCTCTCCAAACAACACACAAATTATTATCCCTCCTTAAAAAATAAAGGAAATCCAAAAAGATAAAATTTTAGGATGAAAAAACAAAACTGTTTATCTATTAAATTTATTTTAAAAGATATAAAATCAAAAATATTAGAATGAAAAAACAAAACTGTTTATCTATTAAATTTAGTTTAAAAGATATAAAATCAAAAATATTAGGATGAAAAAACAAAGCTGTTTATCTAGCCGCATGCACGTTAAGTGTTTCCCATAAAAACCTGTTTACATTGGTGATCGTAAAAAAAAAGTGGGAAACAATTTTTTACATTTAGTTTAATTACTTACGGTGCCTCTATTTGTATGCCTCTCTCTCTCTCTCACATAGCATCCAATTATGTCTCAATGCTCTTTATTTGGTGTGAATGTAAATTGTTTATAAATAACAATGTATTAGAAGTATCTTATTAATAATTAGCTATTTTAGTTAGCAGTTGTTACACTAACGTTTTATATTTGAATCCAAGAAAATATACATTAAAAAATATATAACAATATCAGGATTGCATTACATTTAAAAAAAAATATTTTACTTCTTCTATGAAGTTTTAGTTTGCAATTAGTTTGTCAAGTAACCTATCTCTATGAATGTCATTATATATATATATATATATATATATATATATATATATATATATATATATATATATATATATATATATATATACTTTGACGTTTTTAACCTTTAAAACTATACACAAAATATTTTTATCATTCGTTAGAAAACCATCTAGTCAGTAAGTTATTTAATCACCTACAATCACTGCATCAACTCGCTCTCGAATTTACTATAGTACCAATAATTTATTTTTCAAGGGATCATCAGTTGTTTACCATGAAACACTGTTTCGGGGATTTAAAAACAAAACAGTATATTACATCATGGCTCTCCAGCAGTATTGATCAAACACAATCTTAGGAAGAAGACATGTTACAAACATCTGATCCAATTTCCTATTCTTAATTGCAGTTACTAATCATTTCATACTATAAAAATGAATTTCTTACCTGTGTGATTCATCAATTTCCACATTTAAAAAATATTAATACATAAAATATTAAGATGTATAGAATTAAAAAGTATTAATAAATAAAAAATAAAGATGGAGAGAATTAAAAAGTATTAATAAATAAAAAATAAAGATGTATATAATTAAAAAGTATTAATGCATAAAAATTAAGATATATAGAATTAGGATTATCTGTATGATTTTCTAATGTACTTGATTAGTAAACTAAAAATTGTTCATAGCAAATATATTAGAAAAAAAAACAAATAATATTTATTAAAAAATTGAAATATATGAAATTTCACTGTAAAATTTTCAATCATATAAAAGTTTTTTACTACTAAATAAATACATCTAAAGACAATCTTGTTGATTTTCCTCTTGATCATTTTGCACGTTCATCTATGAATTTTAATTTATTTTCACTGTAACATTCATATATATATATATATATATATATATATATATATATATATGTGTGTGTGTGTGTGTATATGTATGTATGTGTTTATTTTCTAAGCACGATGAAAATTATATAAAAACTCTAGATATAATTGCAACTCGATTATATTCTAAGCAACACCTGTATCGACTGGAAAAGGTTATATTTTAATGTGAATCTAATGACTGAAATAAATATGGGTGTTGTGAGTTCAATGCAATAATATTGAAAACGATAAACAGAATACTAATACGTGAATTCAAATACTAAAATATTGAATTTTATTGTTTTGCAGATGTTCCTGATTTAACAGTATTCAATTTTAATGGAGTATAATTTTTCTTTCCATGAACGCCACTATTGAATTTTAATGGAAAATCATTTTCTTTAAACATGATTGAACGCTATCATTGGATTTTAATGAAACATGATGTTTTTTTTTTATATTGTGCTATAAATATTTATTACTTTATACAAAGATAACAGCGACATCTGTGGAAAGATTTCTATACTGGACTTTATTATTTATTAATTACTGGACAAAATTATTTACGAATTTTATGCAATAGTTGTGAAAACATAACACGTCCTGAAAATAATATTAGTTGGAAGTAATATTAATTTTGTGAGTTATGTGCTAATTTTACAATAAATCAAAAGATATTAAAAGCTAGAATCATAAATGAAGATGAGAAATTAAACTGAGGAAAAGGCATATTTTGATTAAGTGTGTGATTCATTATGAAAATCACATTTAGTGACACATGAGAACTCATTTGGAAAAACACTTTTGTGAAATGTGAGAATATTCTTTTTCTGTAAAATATGGTTTACTAAGGCATATGTGAACACACTTTGGCAAAACTCATGCCCATTAAAAGAAAACAATTGCACTTATACAGAAGTCAGCATTAAAAAATATTTGGAATATATTAGATAGTTAGTACAATATTTTTTACGAATTTTATGCAATAGTTGTGAAAACATAACACGTCTTGAAGGTAATACTGATTTTTGTGAATTATGTACTTAGTTTTACAATAAATTAAAAGATATAAAAAGCTAGAATCATAAATTAAGATGAGAAATTAAACTGGGAAAAATGACATATTTTTGATATGTGAACACAGTTTGGCAAAACACATGCACATTAAAGGAAAACAATTGCACTTATACAGAAGTCAGCATTAAAAATATTTGGAATATATTAGATAGTAAGTAAATGTTTCTGTTAGAATACTACTCCTCAGCTTATAATTAAATTGGATTAAACATTCTTGTTCTGAAAAATCATTGTTAATAAAAGATGAGTACTAACACTAAGGTAAAACAACATTGTTGTGAAGTCTGTGGATATTCTTCTTCTAAGAAATCAAATTTAGTGACACATACAAGAACCCACACTGGGGAAAAGCCATATTCCTGTGAAGTTTGTGAGTATTCTTGTTCTACAAAGTCAAGCTTAGTGACACATACAAGAACTCACACTGGGGAAAAGCCATATTCTTGTGAAGTTTGTGGATATTCTTGATCTGTAAAATCATTGTTAATGGCGCATACAAGAACCCACACTGGGGAAAAACCATATTCTTGCAAAATTTGTGGATATTCTTGTTCTGTAAAATACTCGTTAATGACACATACGAGAATCCACACTGGGGAAAAACCATATTCTTGCGAAGTTTGTGGATATTCTTGTTCTGTAAAATCATCGTTAGTGACACATACAAGAACCCACACTGGGGAAAAGCCCTATTCTTGTGAAGTGTGTGGATATTCTTGTTCTTCAAAATCACATTTAGTGACACATACAGGAATACACACTGGGGAAAAGCCATATTCCTGTGAAATTTGTGGATATTCTTGTTCTGAAAAATCAAGGTTAGTGAGACATACAGGAACCCACACTAACTCAGTTTTTGAGAGATAAAGAACTTAAATGGAACATTCGAATATCTATGTATCTCATATAGAGTTCAAGTGTTAGCCCCTGGTTGTGGGCCCCTTGGTTTCTGAGAACTTCGACTGAAATAAAATAAAACAAAAGGGAGAAGCCAGATTCTTGGTAAGTGTGTGAATATTCTTTTTCTCGAAAATCACATTTAGTGCCACATATGATAACTCAAAGTGGAGAAAAGCCACATTCATGTAAAGTTTGCGGATATTCTTTTTCTCGAAAATCATCTTTATGAGAATGCACACAGGCGAAAAGCCACCGTCTTGTGAAATGAGTGAATATTCTTGTTCTGGAAAGTATAAGTTAGTAAACCATGATAATTCATACTGGGGAAAAGTCCATTTCTGGTGAAGTGTGTTGATATTATATTTCTCAAAAATCAATGTTAGTTACATATACGATAACTCACACTGGAGAAAGGCCACATTCTTGTGAAGTGTGTGGATATTCTTATTCTCGAAAAACAAATTTACTGACTCATATGAGAACTTACACTGGGTACATTGGAAGATCTGTGGAGAGATGCAACTAGACTATGTTGGAAGATGGGTTATAGGATTCTTCGAGTTTTGTTGAGGTTTTGGGATTTGTGGAACAGGTCGGCATACTTGGTTAGAGCAGTACAGAGAGGGAAAGAAGGAGAGAAAAAGATCAGAATTTTTTTGTAGCACATGAAAAGGTAAAGCCGTAACAATTACCCACTTGTATGGCATCGAGAGGCCCCACCAGAGACTACTGCATGGTCCAGAATCCATGCACCAAATGGCAATATAGCAGTCCCAGTACTTTGCGCCTGCTGATAGGACAGCCTCCTTAGTGGTTAATCCAAGGTTCGGGTCCCTGACTATCAGGCGGATAACGTCAGCCCAGACAAAACGTTTACCTCCAGCACCCTTACTAGTGACATGCCCACAAGGATAGACATAGAGATAGAAAATTTCCGACATCTCAGACCAAGTACTACCGACCTTTAAAGCAGCTTTTTCTTCACCCTTTGTCAGAAAAATCACTGATTTGAATGAGAACTGAGTGACAAAAAAAGAGAAGCGAGAGTTACTGGAGCTGCCGATAGCACATCCACTGTATTATCTACTCTCCATTAAAAAAGGGGGAGGAGAGGAATGGGTACAAGTGACTTATTAATAATATCTAAGTCGTAAAGTCCGGTGCTAAATTATCAGTTCAGCACACTTTTGATGATAATCTCCTCTCCCATATTAATGGGTGGAAGTTATTTTATAAATTTGTAAAGTCGGCTTAATATTAATTTACATTTGAGTTTAGATAATTATTCAATGTTTTAATATAGGAGGTTCGTTTTCATAGGTGACTTTTACTTTGCTAATGTCACTGTATTATATTTCGAATATAATTGAAAATAAGACTAACTATATTAGATGGTTTGATTGGCTAGCTAGGACGCAAGCATTTTCAATATAAGCAAGCTTACAGTAATAGTATATATTAAGTATATTACTTAAATAAAGTCCTAACTTTATCTACTATACTTGAACTTGAATGCCTACTGAACAGAACTTGAATGCCTACTAGACACTATCCTTGAGTGTCTAAGATCTCTGTGTACAGGGGTTTGTCAGAACAACCTGGCATGAGGATACTTTTTCCATCGAATAAACCCTAACCAAATATTCAAAATAGCATAGTATTCGCTGCCCAAATAAGATCCCCTCACTATGGCTAATCCACATTAGCTTTTACGAGGAATGGCGCACCTTCTCCAAGTGATGTTACCTCAAGTAATAGCACAAAGTTGGATTCTCCACCAGACTAGAAAAATTCTTGTCCTGGAATCTAGAAGACCAAGAGACCAAAATGAAAGATATACTACAAAAATGGTTAATTGGGGAGAGGATTTTTGTTCTCTCGATTTCTTTATTGACTCAGTGTTTAAGATATAAAGAACTTGGATGTAACATTCGAGTATCTATGCGTCTCATGTGGAGGTCAAGTGTTAGCCCCTGGTTGTGGGCCCCTTGATTTCTGAGAACTTCGACTGAAGTAAAATAAAACAAAGAAAAAAAGAACATTCTTGTTAAGTATTTTGTATATTCTTCTTAAAATCATCCTTAGTATGATATATAGGAAGTCACAGCGGAAGTCTGAGTAAGTTTAATTCTGTGGATATTTTTCTCCTAATAAATCAGATTTATTTTTACATGACTCACATTTTTCTTAAGTTTGTTGTGAAGTGTGTGGGATTCACGTATGGTTGAACATATAAGAACGCGCACTGAAAAGTAAACTGGCTAAAATAACAATGCTAAATCCCATTTTAACTGACTTCGGTGCATCATAGTATATGCAAAGTAAGCTAGCCCCCAGAAGCCACCAAAAGATCAAGAGGGAAAATTAGAAGGAAGAGAGCCAAAACTGTAACACCAAAGTAGATGATCAGGCTTCAAAGAAGAATAGATACTCTCAGAAAAGAACCTCCCAAAT
>NW_027633657.1:402500-435000 GCF_053919585.1 Euprymna scolopes | reverse complement strand
AAGAAGCGAAGATAAAAAAAATCACACAAATAACCCTGTGTAAATGTGCAAACTTAAAAAAAAGAACAGGAAAAATCGATCCGAACTTTCAGCCCGTAGGTAACGACGCAAACCCTTTTATCCGCTGGTCCACGAAAGTGTAGGTGAAATAACTTCATGTTTTATTTAATTTTAACCAATGAAAGCAAGAAGAGTACTTGTACATTAGCGATGGCTTTTTTTTTGTTACACAGTGATCACCACTTATTAAGGCCCGGAAGCCAGTCAGGGATAAGGGTTATTGCAAGTACATTACTTTACTTAAGGGGGCGGTTCATTAGGAATTTGTTAACGTTTGACTTGAAAACATCCAAGTTGTAGTCCGGTGGGAAACAGGCAGAAAGGAACGATTTCAATAAAAAAATAAGCAAACACGGCATTATTAATTAACTCTCTTCCCCCACACGAAAAAACTTTTAGGAAGAGATTCGGCTGAATTTTTTATTAACTTTCAGAAAGAAAACCACACACACACACACACTATATATATATGGTTCGCATCACTCTGGGATTTTGTAGACAAAAAAAACATGCCTTCTTGGAACTCTTTTTTCATATTACTCAAAAACTTCATATGTATGTCTATATAATGGCTTTCAACTATATATTTTTGGACAAATATAATCTAAACTTAATAGGAAAACATTTCCAGCGCCCTTTTATAAGTTTTCATTGTGGAGAGGGAGACACTTTCGTTTTCTAATAGATTCGTTCATTTTTTAATCTCATAATTTAGGACGCTCGATGCAATGATATTTTTTATTAAATCAAAACATTAAAAAAAGAAAGTTGCGATTTTTTTATGTAACGAAGTTGATAATATTAATAAACAGTACAATGGGGAAGAGGTGGCTGGTTACTTTTAATGCATCTTGAACCAAGCTTTTATCTTTACATCATCAACGCTCTGATCCCCACCTGGCATCAATTGAAATGGATGGCTCTCGTCTTGGAAGGCTCTATGTTTTGACAAGCTTCTGGGATTGACCTTTATTCCTGATCTGAAATAGAACACATACATCAAATCTGTTGCCAAGTTCGCTGGAAAAATGGCGAGATCCTTCTACCGCTCCAGTAGATATTTCACTGCTGATGCAATTCACTATCTATATAAAAGCCAAGTACGTCAAAGGATGGAGTAGTTCTGCCACATCTGGGCAAAGCTGCTAAAAACAGCTTATCCTTCTTTGACAGATGACAAAATAGGCTTCGTAGCTTAGTAAGTGTGCCCTTTTCTATTCCCTGCAATCTCTCTCCCACAGAAAAGACTTTGCGAGCCTGTCTTTGTTTTATTTTTATTTCCATGGCAAGTGCTCGTCTGAGCTCCAATCCCCACTCGCAAATCTTTCACCCGTCTAACTGAAACCACTGTCAATCATTTTCCCCACTCTTTTTCTGCACCTACACCAAAATGTAGATTCCATGAACTTTCTTAGAAGTGAACGCATGTGGAATTCTCTTCCGTTTGCCTGTTTCTCACATGACTTGGATGTTTTCAAGTCCAACATAAACAAATTTCTGATAAACCGCCCCCATAAGTAATCCAATTTATCAGATTTCCATTACTAACGATTACTACGATATTATCACATTGATTACTGTACACGCAATAACCCTTATCCCCGAGTGGCCTTCTTGCCTTGATAAGTGGTGACTCCCATTTAAAAAAAAATGTAGTCTGTACGCGACTATTAAGAGAAAACCAACGATATTTTCATTAAATGAAAACAAAAAAAAGCTGCGGCAATTTTTCTTTTTTTTTTTTTTTTTTTTTAACATGAATCGGTAGTTTTAAACTTTAAAAATACAAAGAATGAAACTTGTTAATAAAACTAGGTTGAAACTTTTACAATTCCTCTAAAACTATCGTCGCGTTTATATTTTTAGTAATGTTAAAAACTAAATGTTGGTGTCATTAATATTATAAGCTTTGTTACAGTAATAAAAAAAAAGTTGCCGCAGCTTTAAAAGTGTTATACTTGTTTTATTAAAGAGTTTCACGTTTTATTTTTTTTTATGTTCAAGATTAATTTAAAAAAAAATCTTACCAGAACATTTAGCTTTTTATTAAGAACACATTTGCCGCACCTTCCTTTTTTTTTTTTAAAAAAAATCTTTTTATCTAATGAAAATATCGTTGGTTTTTGCGTTGTAAATTATGATATGAAAATAGAAATGCAATGTACACGAGTACACGACTATTAGGATAATAGTCGTGTACAGACTATTAAGATAATAGTCGTGTACAGACTATTAAGATAATAGTCGTGTACAGACTATTAAGATAGTAGTCGTGTCGTGTACAGACTACATTTTGTAATATTAATGTTATCAACATTGTTACATAAAAAAAAGTCGCAGTGAACGATTGTAAACCAGTGCCACAATTCCACACACTTAAGTAAGAAAAGGACAATTTTACATGAGGAACGAAATAATGATTACACCGTGTTACGGTGACTTAAATTCATTGTCTTTTACAGTGGATTTTCTATTTAAATAATTCCCTGTTTAAATCGTGTTTTTCATATTTTCATTTTGATTCTTTTATATTTTCATATATTTCATTTCTGAACACCAAAACGAAAGTTGTATCAATTTACAAAAGTTGTATCAATTTACTAAAGAAATCTTTAAAAAAACAAAACAAATTTTCTGTTTTCAGCATAAAAGAAAAACCGAATTAATTTCGCTTTTTTTCGTATTGAATTCCTGGAATAAAACGTAAGTTTTTTTTTTCTTTTTCTTTTTTTCTTTTTTACACTTAATTTTACATTATAAAATAGATTTATTTATCTTAAACAACAAAAAAAGTTTATTTTTATTGCAATCCGATAAAAAATATTGTTTCCGTGATAAAAAAGTACGAATCTCCGATTAAAAAAATAACAAAACAAAAAAATTATAATCATATATTTCAACCTGACATTTCTGTTAAAAATGTGCGTATTTCTGTGAAACTTATTTGATTGCGTAGAAAATAATAATGATTGCCATAAACACACTTATTTTATTTGAAGTTGTAAAACTGATTTGATTACGTAGAAAATAATGTTTACTATAAATTTAATTTTAAGGTGTAAAACAAAACAAAAAAATGAAAATAGCGAACAAAAAAAAAGGTTATATTGTACGTATCCATTGTGTTATGAAGTTCTCTTAAAAAAAATCACTTAATTTGATCGAGTAGGTTTTTTTTTTTTTTCAACGAAAAAAAAATTGTTATGATACCGATCCGAAGGTAGCTATGTTTCTATTTTTAGGAAGAAAAGTTATTATTTAAGGTATCAGCGCTAAGTTATTCCCCATGTCGTGTTCTAAAAATTCAAACAGAGGTGCCTCCAGCGCACTGTCATAAAAACTTGTTTTTCCAGTGTAAAAAAAAAAAATAAAAAAATAAAAAAAAAAGACTAAAAAAAAAGAAGACTTAAGTTATTTTTTTTTGGGGGGTGGAGGTGACTTCAGTCCAAAACCGATACGTTTAATATATTTTTTTTTCAATATTTTCATTTATTAATATCTTGGTTAAACTGTACAAGTACCTAAAACCTATTTGATTTCTGAGAAAATAATGTTTACCATTGGTGTAGGGATTGAGTTTTGTTTGACGAATCTATTTTCATTGTTTAATTAGGATTTCTTTGCAATAAACTCATCAATTAACACGTTTTACAATGTAGTCTTCCTCTGTCTCGAAATATTTACTTTAATATTTATTTTTAGTAATGTTAAAAACGAGATGTTGGTGTCATTAATATTATAAGCTTTGTTACAGTTAGAAAACATTTGCCACACCTTCCTTTTAGTTTTTAATGTGTTTATCTAATGAAAATATCGTTGGTTTTTGCGTTGTAAATTATGACATGAAAATAGAAATGCAATGTAGTCTGTACACGACTATTAGGATAATAGTCGTGTACAGACTTTTAAGATAATAGTCGTGTGCAGACTACAGTTTGTAATATTACTGTTATCAACATTGTTGTATTAGAAAAATGTGGCAGTGAACGATTGTAAAACAGTGCCACAATTCCACACACTTAAGTAAGAAAAGGACAATTTTACATGAGGAACGAAATAATGATTACACCGTGTTATTACGGTGACTTAAATTCATTGTCTTTTACAGTTGATTTTCTATTTAAATAATTTCACGTTTAAATCATGTTTTTCATCTTTCAATTTTGATTCTTTTATATTTTCATATATTTCATTTGTTAATGAATTGAACACCAAAACAAAAGTTATATCAATTTACTAAAGAAATCTTTAAAAAAAATATATATATATATATGTTTTCAGCAAAAAAGAAACCCCGAATTTATTTCGCTTCTCTTCGTATTGAATTCCTGGAATAAAACGTAAGTTTTTTTTTTCTTTTTTACACTTAATTTTACATTATAAAATAGATTTATTTATCTTAACAATCAAAAAGGTTTATTTTTATTGCAATCCGATAAAAAAATATTGTCTCCGTCATATCTATGACAGACGTGAATAAAAAAAAGTACGAATCTCCGATTAAAAAAATAACAAAACAAAAACCTTGTAATTATATAATTCAACCTGACATTAAGATTTTGCTTATTTCTGTGAAACTTATTTGATTGCGTAGAAAATAATAATGATTACCATAAACACACTTATTTTATTTGAAGTTGTAAAACTTATTTGATTACGTAGAAAATAATAATACTTACTATAAATTTAATTTTAAGGTGTAAAACATTTTAAAAAAATGAACATATCGAAAAATGTTATATTGTACGTATCCGTTATGGTATGAAGTTCTCTGAAAAATCTCCCTTAATTTGATCAAGTAGGTTTTTTTCCAACGAAAAAAAAAAACAATTTGTCATGATATCGATCAAAAGGTAACTATGTTTCGATCTTTAGTAACAAAAGCTATTATTTAAGATGTCGGCGCTTTAGACTGATTTCTCTCCCCATGTCGTGTTCTAAAATCCAAACAGTGCTGCCTCCAGTGCACTGTCATAAAAACGTGTTTTTCCGCTGTAAAAAAAAAAGACTCGATTGAATTATGTGAATTTTTTTTGGGGGGGGGTTCAGTCCAAAACCAATACGTTTAATATTTTTTTTTTTATATTTTCATTTATTAATATCTTGATTAAACTGTACAAGTACCTAAAACCTATTTTATTTCTGAAAAAAAAATAATGTTTACCATTGGTGTAGGGTTGAGTTTTGTTTGACGAATCTATTTTCATTGTTTAATTAGGATTTCTTTGCAATAAACTAATCAATTAACACGTTTTACAATGTAGTCTATCATTCTCTTCCTCTGTCTCGAAATATTTACTTGTATATAAAAGAGTATCATATACCACACTTCCCCGTTTCAGTACAAGGCTTAAAAGGTATTTTTAATGTCCAGCAAAGAAACACTAGAAATAGGCTTAAGCATTTCCAAATTAACTTTTTTCTTATCAGTAGTAAGCTAACCTTGGAATTCATGAAATGTTTACTTCAAATATTTTCTGAAAAATATATCAAGTTTTTATGCAGTATTAAAAAGTATGAAAACAATTGAAAAATATTTTGGGTGCATTTAGAGTATTTTTTTTTATAAAATAGGAAGAAACTGTTTGTAAGTTTTAACACGTTTAAAATTGATATACGTTTTTAGTTGTGGGATCATAAATTAACGGTATGAAATTAAATAACATAGTTAAAACATTTACGTGTAAAATTCTAACCAGAAAATTATTACTCTCGCAAAATATACCAATACAAAGGTTTGGACTTTTCTTTACAAATAACTCTTAAAAATCCTTATCACTGGTGTCAAAATCTGTTAGCATTTTCCGTAAGAAATAATATTTGAAGCATTCTCACAATGACATAACATCAATTTAATCTAACTAAATCAGCAAACAGAATAATTAACAACAGTTTTTGTTGAGACTCTCGATGAAAACGTCTTGCGATATTACAACAATGCCTCTATGCAAAGCACTGATATCTACCCTGAACAACTTTCTCTAATATATATAATATTTGCCCATGTATAATTGTTAGCATCAGATCTTAATGGCCTCTATACATTGCCCATGTAATAATAATAATAATAATAATAATAATAATAAACATGCAAAATTGTTAGCAGCATATCAGAACTGTCTCTATACCTTGATCATGTACATCCTTTATAAACATTCTTTGTAACATTAAAGTAACAAGCTGAATGCTAATCCTCCTTTGGAAATGACTAGAAAAAGTTGAATCATGTACTTCACCCTTTGCAGGCGCTATATTTTTCATTTATCATTTTGAACATACAGATACATACTAAAAAGTATCCAGCCTTAGGCCAGAAAAAATATTTCACATACCTGATTGGGGTTGGATCCTAATCCCTTCAAAGTAGGCCCCTTGTGCTTGCACACACTTAATCCACCGTCCAGTACACTGCTGAAAACATTTCTGAAATTCTTATTTTGGAATGGTGTTCATTTCCACCATCACGTTCCACATTATCTCTTCTCTATTCTCAAAACAGGATCAGTTCAGTGGCGTGTTCAATTAAGGAAACAACTAGAAGTTGCAAACAGACATGTCTCGAGAGTAGGGAGGTTGACGAATGAATGGAATTCCATGTTTAACCAATAAATGGGATGAGTGTACAAGGGTGTTATTGTGGTTCATCAAACTGTTGAGAGTGTTTTTGATGAGGCAAAGTTTTTGATGAGGCAAAGTTTCAGAGTCTCATTCATTCAACCTCTTCAAGATAGGTTAAGAAACGTATGTTCATGCGTTTTCATGGAAGAGAATTGGGCTTTTTCTGTTGATGGATGATCGGTTGTTGTCGAATTTTTTTTATGGATTTTATCAATTTGTTGACAGTACTTATCCACCGTAATGATTTTTCCAGCATTAAAAAAAATTAATGGATAAGACTGGCCGCAGACCCAACAATTGGCACGATCTTATTTTGGTGCAGATCTGGCTTTGGGAAATAGACATGTCTGGGGAGTATGGAGGTTGGCGAATGAATGGAATTCCATGTTTACCCAAGAAATGTTAGATCAAATGGGATGAGTGTACAAGGGTGTTGTGGTTCTGGTGGCCATCAAACCGCTGAGCGTGTTTTTGATATCGCTCAAGTTTTTGAAGCATTTCTAATGCAGAAAGTTATCAAAATGCGTGAAATAGTGGTAGTCGGTAAGTGAAGGGTCAGGAGAGTATGGCAGACGAGGCAAAGTTTCAGAGCTCCATTCATTCTGATGTTCCTAATCATCTTACCGTTTCAAATCCTCCCTTCGAAATGACTAGAAAAGATTGAATCATTTAGTCGCTAGATTTTTCATTTACCATTTTCAGCTTATAGATACATACGAGGCCTGTTTAAAAAGTATCCAGCCTTAGGGCAGAAAAAATATTTCACATACCTGATTGGGGTTGAATCCTAATTCTTTCAAAGTCCCTTGTGCTTGCACACACTTAGTCCACCATCCATTCCCCTGCTGAAAACACCCCTGAAAGTTTTATTTTGGAATAGTGTTTATCTCCGCCATCATGTTCCACATTATCTATTCTCTACTCTCAAAACAGGATCATTTCAGTGGCGTCTTCAATTAAGGAAACAACTAGAAGTTGCAAACAAACATGTCCCGAGAGTAGGGAGGTTGACGAATGAATGGAATTCCATGTTTAACCAAGACATGGGATGAGTGTACAACGGTGTTGTTGTGGTTCATCAAACCGCTGAGGGTGTTTTTGATATCGCTCAAGTTTTTGAAGCATTTCTAATGCAGAACGTTATCAAAAGGCTTGAAATAGTGGTAGTTGGTAGGTGAAAGGCCAGGATAGTATGGTAGATGAGGCAAAGTTTCAGAGTCTCATTCATTCAACCTCATCAAGATCGGTTAAGAAACGTATGTTCAGGCGTTTTCATGGAAGAGAATTTGGCTTTTTCTGTTGACGAATGATCGGAGTTGTCGAATCTTTTTATGGATTTTATCGATTTGTTGACAGTAGTTATCCATCATAATGGTTTTGCCAGCATTAAAAAAAATTAATGGATAAACTGGCCGCAGACCCAACAATTAGCATGACCTTATTTTGGTGCAAATATGGCTTTGGGAAATGTCATGGAGCTTCATCGGCGTCTAACCACTGAGCTGAGGGTCACAAGTTTTAGCAAAGAAGCCACTTTTCATTGCATGTTGCCACATAGCCGAGAAACGGAACGTTCTTGTTGCGTAAAAGAAGAAAGATGACACGTTATAATGGCGTTTTCTTTACTGTTAATCAATTTGTGAGGCAACTATTTATCTTTTTTTGTGTTTTTCCACTCTATCTCAAATGATTGGAAATTGCCCTAATCGTTATGTCTAATTCAAAAGCAATTTCTCGAAAGGTTGTGCATGGATTGACTCTGACTAAGGTTCTTTATCAGCATTGTCAACAGCCTATGGCTGATCACTTTGCTCACCAACTTCGAGACTCTTGTCGCTGCCACAAAATTTCTTAAACCACCGTTATGATGTGTTTTTTTTGTAGTTCCTGAGTCAAATGCATCTGTTGATATCATGAGCTCGTTCAGGAGTTTTTTTAACCTAGTTTTAATTGTAAAAATATTTTTTATTCCATTTTCAATCCAAATCAGTGCCTCTTTGCTGTAAGGAGCTACTATGGGGACATAGGTTGTAGGGATACTATGCAGAAAGTTGAGCAGCAAGATGTATGCTCATATTACACTTGAACTTCTGTATGTCTGTGGAAATTCCACCTTTTTATATGCAAATCCTTAATTGTAATGTAATTACAGAACATATAATAAATAAATGAATCTAAATTTCATGGTGTTGACCAGCTTACAATTTATTGCTTTAATTCCATTGACACAATTCTTGGTAGTATCTGTTTTATTACACAAAATCATTCATTTAATTATTATATCAATAAATTAAACTATTTTGCACTTAACTCATCAGAACAAGTAGCAACTATCCATGCACCAAAAGAAAATGCATTTAAACATGATTACAACATCGAAAAATTAGAAAAGAAGCTGAAATTACCTTCTTATCAACATATATTACGCAATTTTGAACTTAAATTCATTAATTGATATAATAACAAAATGAATGATTTTGCACTACAAAACAAATACTCTCAAGAAATGAATTGTAAGATGGTCAACGTGATGAAATACGAATATAGATTTTTGTCGTTTATTTATTATATATACACTTGTAGCACTATATATATATATATATATATATATATATATATATATATATATATATATATATATATATATATATATATAGGTTTCTCTTATCACAATGTAAATCATAAAGAACCCAAGATATAATTTCAACTAAACTACAAGGAAATTTGTCTCATATGACTTTTTAGATAAAATGAATCTGGAAGTTGTAATTCAATTCAGAATAATATTCCTATGTTAATGTTGATACTAAAAATATTGAATTTCATTCATTTTTTTTCAGATATTCCTGATTTAATGCAATCATTGAATTTTAATGAAATACCATCTTCTTTAAACATAAATTACCTTGTTTGGGAGACTACAGCGACATCTGTGGACGATTTAATATACTGGACATTACTATTTCATAGATTTTGTTAAATATCGGTGAAAACATCACACATCTTGAAGGTAATATTTTTTAAAGTTTGTGGATATTCTTGCTTTCGAAAATCATACTTGGTTATATAAATGAGAACTCATATTGTAAAGAGTGTGGATATTCCTGTTCCGAAATATATCTAGTAAGACATATGAGAAAATATAATGGGAAAAGGTACGTTCTTATAAAGTCTGTGGATATTCCTGTTCTGAAAAATCATCTTTAATGAGAGATATGAAAAGGGATACTGGGAAAAGGCCACATTCTTGTGAAGTTTGTGGGTATTCTTGTTCTAAAAAAATCAGACTTAGTTAAACATATGAGAACCCACACTGGGGAAAATAATGGATTTATAGCTGACAGCATATATGACCATCTTTCATCCGGTGATTATCTTGAGGAGGAACAAACAGGATGTAAGAAAAACTGCTTGGGCACCAAAGATCAATTGCTCATTAATAAGACCATTCTGGAAGATTGCAGGAAAAGAAAAAGAAATCTAAATATGGCATGGATAGATTATCAGAAAGCATTTGATAGTGTACCCCATTCGTGGATACTAAAATGCCTTGAATTATATAAAATCCACCCGACCATATGAGAAATTTTAGCTGCCCAAATGAAGGAGTGTCAAACATCCATTACCTTAAACCATAACGGGGGAAGGATATCCATCCCAAATATAAGAATAAAAAAAGGTATCTTCCAAGGAGACAGTTTATCTCCGCTACTATTTTGCCTGTCAATTGATCCTCTAAGTAAGCTTCTAAAGAACTACCAAGGTGCTTATAATCTAAGCTACAGCCGCCAAAGAGAATCCTCCAAGTTAATAAACCATTTATTTTTCATGGATGATCTTAAGCTTTATGCTAGCTCGGATAAGGATTTAGATAATCTACTGAAAATTGTCCACACTTTTTCTAATGACATCAAAATGAAGCTCGGATTGGATAAGTGTGCTATGTGTACTCTGAAAGCTGGCAAGAAGATATCTACTGAAAATATACAGCATGATGAAAATAGTGTAATCAGAGAACTGGATGAACAGGAAACATACAAATACCTCGGCATTGATGAAAATGAGTTAATCCAGCATTCAAAGATGAGAGAGAAACTAAGCCAAGAATATTTACGCCGGGTAAGAAAAATCTGCAAAACTGAAATCACAAACAAGAACAAAATTACGGCAATTAACGAACTTGCCATGCCAGTACTAACATATAGTTTTGGCATTATTGACTGGCCTCAGAAAGACATAAATTGGCTTGACACAAAGACAAGGAAAATGCTAAACTTGTACCGAGTTATTTATCGAAATCAGTGCATGCCTTGTTTGTACCTACCCAGGCGAGAAGGAGGTATGGGACTCTCGGAAGTAAATCATCAACACAGAGCCACAATCGTCAGCATAGGTCAGTACATAATAAGTTCCTGTAACCCCAAGCTTATGAAAATTAAAGACCATTATCAGAATCGAGCAAGTAGCACAACATCTATAACACAACTTGCCACTCATTTTGGAAAAGATTGCCTTACAAATGATACTGAGAACCCAAACAAGCCTGCCACTGACATAGCCCAGAAAAGTCGGAAAAAATACACTAGCCAGTTCCATAGTGTTAAAACAGAAGAATGGACCAACCATAAACGGGCAAAATACCTACCGACTGAACTATCCCAAGAATATATTGATAGGGATGGTTCCCTGGACTGGCTCAAAAGAGGATCCCTCCATTACGACCAAGAGAGGTTGATATTGGCTGCACAAGACCAGGGCCTCATCACAAACGCCTTCAAAAAGATGTGTGGTCTAAGCAAACAATAATAAATGCAGGTTCTGTAGCACTGAGGTTGAGAGTGTGGGCCACCTGATTTCTAGTTGCAAAGTTCTACTCAGAGATGGTTATTATACAGATCGCCATAACGGAGTTTGCAAATACCTTCACTGGAAGATATGTAAGAAACTCAACATTCAGTGTAGTAAAAACTCCTGGGAACATATACCCGAACGAACAGTTGGGAATGACAACTACACTATTCACTATGACTACATAATCCCTACTGCTACATATCTTGAAAGTGCAGCTGTTAAACCAGATAAAGTGATTTGGGACAGAGCAAACAAAAAAGCGACCGTAATAGAGGTCAGTGTACCCAATGATACAGGGCTTAACAGAGTTGAGAGGGAAAAGATAACAAAGTATCAAGGACTTATGTATGATATGAAACGAAATTGGAAATTAAAAGACGTTTCAATTATACCAGTCATCATAGGAGCAACTGGGCTTATGAAAAAGAACTTTAAAATGTACATAGCAAGCATACCCGGTGAACCAAGTTCAATTGAAATACAAACGATTGCACTGAAAGGGACGGCTAGAATCCTGAAAAGATCTCTTGGTTGGACTCACTAAAATAGGGGTAAATGTCAGACATCTGGTTGGATGTCCCATCCCCTAGAAGAAAAAGTTTAAGAAAAATGAAAAAAAAGGGAAAAGGCCACATTCTTGTGAAGTGTGTGGATATGCTTGTTCTACAAAATCATATTTAGTGACACATATGAGAACTCACACTGGAGAAAAACCACATTCTTGTGAAGTGTGTGGCTATGCTTGTTCTATAAAATCATATTTAATGGCACATATGAGAACTCACACTGGCGAAATGAAACGAAATTGGAAATTAAAAGACGTTTCAATTATACCAGTCATCATATGAAACGAACTTGGAAATTAAAAGACGTTTCAATTATACCAGTCATCATAGGTGCAGCTGGGCTTATGAAAAAGAACTTTAAAAAGTACATAGCAAGCATACCCGGTGAACCAAGTGCAAGTGAAATACAAACGATTGCACTGAAAGGGACGGCTAGAATCCTGAAAAGATCTCTTGGTTGGACTCACTAAAATAGGGGTAAATGTCAGACATCTGGTTGGATGTCCCATCCCCTAGAAGAAAAAGTTTAAGAAAAATGAAAAAAAAAGCGAAAAAACACATTCTTGTGAAGTGTGTGGATATTCTTGTCCTCTAAAATATTCTTTAGTGAGACATATGAGAACTCACACTGGCGAAAAACAACAAAGGTAGCAATAAAAAGGGTTAATGTTGCTCTCAAGAGACTAGTGCCATATAGCATAACCCTGACTGAGTTAAATCAGGTGTCTTATGCATCAGGACTCTACATTGTAAGGAAAGTAATGCCAACATTCCAAAAACAACGGGAACCAGAGGCAAAAGACAAAATACCACGCTGGAAACAAAAGATCCAAAACCAGCTAAACCTGTGCCGAAGGGAATTGTCCCAGATTAAACAATTCCTAGCCGCCCCTGCTGTACAGGGACGACTGAAGAACATCATCGGCAAACTCAGCAGGAAATATGGTACAAAAGCAGGACAGCTACAAAACGTAGCTAGAGAATTAGAAGGAAAAATCCCAGCACTTTCCAAACGCATTAAGAAAAGAGAAAGCAAGAATAGGGCAAAGCATGAAAACAAAACATTTAAGCAGAATGCTCGGTTATTTTACCGTAACCTAATAAGGGACACTATAACGGTGAATAACCCGCCCAAAATGCAAGAGCTGGAGGATTATTGGAGGCCTCTCTTTGAGAACGAGATCACCCATAACAAAGAGGCTCAATGGATCCATACCATTCAGAGGAGCCTAGAAAATAAGCCAGAGATGCCGGAGCCAAACATAACAGCTGGCACTATAAAAACGAAGCTAAATGGCGTCTCAAATTACAAAAAGCCTGACATAGACAATCTCCCCAATTTCTGGCTGAAACAACTAACATCATTACATGGGCATTATAGCAGTTGTTTCAACAGAATATTGAGCGGTGAAGAAACCACACCAGAATGGCTATTAAGAGGAGATACAACCCTCATAGCAAAGACAAAAGAAACGCAACGCCCTAATAAATACAGGCCCATTTGCTGTCTCACTACCACCTACAAACTTTTCACTGGCCTTGTTGCGGACAGTATATACCAACACCTCTCCTGCGCCACATATCTTGAAAAAGAACAAGCAGGCTGTAGGAGGGACTGTCTAGGTACCAAAGACCAGCTCTTAACAAATAAAACTATCTTGGAAGACTGTAGGAAGAGACAGCGAAATTTAAGTATGGCTTGGATTGATTATCAGAAGGCTTATGACAGTGTACCACACAGGTGGCTTCTACGCTGTCTAGAGCTATATAAGATACACCCGATAATCAAACAGGCCATAGCTACACAAATGAAAATGTGGCAAACAAACATGACATTAAGCCACACAAAAGGAAATATAAGGGTCACGGACGTAAACATCAGGCGAGGAATCTTCCAAGGAGATAGTTTATCCCCTTTACTCTTCTGCTTGGCAATAGATCCGTTAAGCAAACTTTTAAACAAAAACAAATGTGCTTACAATCTAAGCCAGGACCGCCGACAAGACCCAAACAAACGAATTAACCACCTGCTCTTCATGGATGACCTCAAGCTGTATGCCACTTCGGATGCCGACTTAAATGAACTCTTGCAAGTCGTACATAACTTCTCCAGAGATATTGGCATGAAATTTGGACTGGACAAATGTGCCAAGTGCTCCATCAAATCTGGGAAGAAGATCGAAACTGAAAATATACAGCTTGATGAATATACCACCATCAAGGACCTAGAAGGGCAGGAAGGATACAAATACCTTGGCATAGAAGAGAATGATACCATCCAGCATGCCAAGATGAGAAACAAAATTGGAAGTGAGTACATACGCCGAGTCAAGAAGATATGCAAAACAGAACTCACAGCCAGAAACAAAATAACTGCCATTAACCAACTAGCCATGCCAGTGGTAACATACAGTTTTGGTATTGTCGACTGGCCACAAAAAGACATAAATAGACTAGACACTAAGACACGTAAAATGCTGACAATGTATAAAGTAATATACAGAAACCAGTGTCTGTCTAGAATGTATCTGCCCAGATTGAAAGGAGGTATGGGGCTCTCGGAGATTGACCATCAACATCGTGCAACTATTGTGAGCACCGGACAATATCTGATGAGCTCTAAAAACCCAACTCTAAAGATGGTACACCAACATCAGGAATCAAGAGCCAGTAGAACAACATCCATCACAAAACTGGCCAAACATTTTGGGGAAGACTGTCTTACAAGTGAGACAGAAACAGAAAATGTACCTGCGACTGAAATAGCCAGAAAAAGTCGCCAGAAATACACTAAAGCTTTCCATGACAAGAAAGTTGAAGAATGAGCCAACCAACAACGGGCCAAGTATTTTCTGGACGAATATAACCAAGACTATATTGATAAGGAAGGGTCTATAAGCTGGCTAAAGGATGGATCGCTCCACTATGACCAGGAGAAGTATATAATAGCTGCCCAAGATCAAGGCTTGATGACCAATGCGTTTAAAAAAATGAGTGGTCTCAGCAAAGACAACAAATGCAGGTTCTGCCACACAGAAGTAGAGAGTGTGAGCCACCTGATTTCTAGCTGTAAGGTTCTGCTAGGGGACGGCTACTATACAATGCGACACAATGAAGTATGCAAATATCTCCACTGGACGATCTGCAATAAGTTAAATATCGAATGCAGTAAGAAGTCATGGGAACATATACCCGAAAGAACAGTCGGAAACAAGTCATATACCATCCACTATGACTATGCAATCCCTACAGCCACATACCTAGAAAACGGAGCTATAAAACCCGACATTGTAATATGGGACAAGAAGGAGAAGGAAGCAACCTTGGTGGAAGTTAGTGTCCCGAATGATGCTGGGTTAAACAGAGCTGAGAGGGAAAAGATTACTAAATACCAGGGTCTTATGTATGACATGAAAAGAAACTGGAACCATAAGAAGATCTCTATCATTCCAGTAATTATAGGAGCAACCGGACTTATGAAAAAGAATTTTACAAACTATCTTACAAATATACCAGGTAAACCAAGTGCAAAGGAGATTCAAACAATTGCACTTAAAGGGACGGTTAGAATCTTAAAAAGATCTCTCGGTTGGAGTGTCTAAAATAGCAGGTGTATGTTTGGCATCTGGTAGGATGCCCCATCCCTGGCTTAAACAAAATGATAAGAAAAATGAAAAAATAGAGAAAAGCCACATTCTTGTGAGGAGTGCGGATATTCTTGTTCTCAAAAATCAACATTAGTGACACATAAGAGAATTCACACTGGGGAAAAGCCGCATTCTTGTGAAGTGTGTGGATATTCTTGTTCTCAAAAGTCAGCGTTAGTGAAACATATGAGAACACACACTGGGGAGAAGCCACATTCTTGTGAAGTGTGTGCATATACTTGTTCGCGAAAATCAACATTCGTTACACATTTGAGAACTCACACTAGGGAGAATTGAATGCATATTAGATCCCAATCTCGGGTGTCTTTTATCTCTCTGTACAGGGGTTTAGCTGGGACTTTGGTATGAGGATACTTTAAATTAAAAAATTAATGTAAACCCTGATCAAAAATTCGAATTTAAATGAAAATGAAAAATAAAACTAAATCAACAAACTTGCAGGATGTCCGCCAGGGTAAAAAGATCGACTCAGCGTGGCTAGACACTGGGTCTTAGGAAAATGACGGTGCACCTTCTCTTAGGTATGTTGCCACAAGGAAAAACACCAAGCTGGACACTCTACCAGACAGATCCCATCCTAGTCTTGGAATCAGGCTAGACCAAACAAAGAGTAAAAGACGAAAAGACAATATAATCAAGTAAAGGGGTCTATTGGGGAGAAGAAAATTATTCTTCACTGTTTCATATACTCAAGCTATGAGAAATGGGGGAGGAAAAGACTATATTTGAGGCTCAAGTTAAATATTCCCCCTTATCAAAAGTACATTGTTAGCAAAAGAGAAAACATCAATAACTGCAACTAAAAACTTACTAAAGTAAATAAATATCTCCCAAAAGATGTGAGAGTCAATCAAGAAGCAGTGAAGCAGCGATTGATTTACCAAATCACTGCTGAATTTGCCCAAACCCAGTGGAATGGGGAGGAAAATGGACATTGATTTGGTCAATGGAATACGCAAAAATTAAATATAAAAAACTCACAGACAGTTGTAAGCAATGGCAAAATATTTTTAAGCACCACTGCCAAAACAAGAAGTGGATTGAGAAGGAAAAGTTAACATGTCAGAAATCTAATTTTCTTAGAAACTGTCTTTTCTTTGGAGTAAATATGTCTAAAAAGAAATCCATTAGATGAATAAAAACAACATTTGCTCAATCAGAAATCCCCTCCATATACCCAAGATCTACCAAACCCAACAGGGAGACACTACAACAGATTCTCACCTGACACAGCTCCCTAAGACTGTCAACGAGTCCGAGTCTTAGATACCTACCAAAAGCAAACCAGAAATATACCCGACGTGTCACTCTATCAAATAATGCGACATCTCTCAGGAGATCACTCCCAATAGAACCAACACAATTTAAATATACGCAGACATTGTGTCCAACTGTCACATGTGACACTGGACCCTGCCATCCTGGATAGAAGTTGTATGAAGTCTGACTGTTGAAGATCAGCCTACACTGTAAAAATTAATATGAATAACGTCTTCAAGATGCTTGTTTCAAAAGTCAATGATTCCCTCACAATGCATTAATGCAACATTCAGTATAATAAATCATACAACATACGGGGCAGCATGGTTTATTTAGTTAAAACACTTAACCCAACACCAAGATAGTAAAAGAGGAAACATGAAGACTAAATCATATAACCTAAAAACGAAAACTCCAACACAAAATAGAAAAAATCCGAAAGGAAACCGCCCAAATATCTACATTCTTGTCCTGTGAATCCCTAGGAGAATAAGTTGAAAACTTACTATTCCCTCCAAAACCTAGTACAAATGTCAGAGCATCAGGCTGACACAAAAGCCTTAGCTGCACAAATATAATCAAAACGAAAAACTTTGAACAAAAAGGATAAATAAACTTTTTGCAAGAATTGTCTATAAGAGCCTCGTTAAAGAAGAAATAAAGGTGAGCTCCCCACCAACTCACGAAAAGAGAAAGTTTGATAGACAAGAAAAGAGAGAGAAAGAGTTTGACATTATATATAGTACAATTGCCCCGAGCTTGTGTACACTCAACATTGTATTTAAGCAATACCTCTATCGACTGGGTGTGTGGTAACTTATAACAGATCTGATTAGTTTTCTAATGAATCTCATATGTCTTTATAGATTTAATTAATCCAAGTATTGCGTGTTTAATCCAATAATATTGACAACAATAAACAAACAATACAAATTAGTTCATGCAGATACAAAAAAATGAATTTCGTTTCTTTTTATTTTCAGATATTCCTGCTTGAACGCTTTTATTGAATTTCAATGGATCATCATTTTCGTTAAACATTATTCTATAGAAAATTGCTGTCTCCTGTTGAAGATTACAGATATCTGTACAAAAATAAAATTATTTCCTATATTACTAATAAATAATACAGTGGAATAATAGTAAAAAACTCATACACCACTATGTTTCTTAAATATGTGTTTAATGTTCCAAGACAATCACAAATTGCAGTAAAGTAGAAATATACCTGCAGACATAACACTTTCTAAATGAGATATTCTTGCGAAGTAGGTGGCGTTTCTCAAATTTGCTGGAACATTTTTGCTCTCACAATGTTGCTCTCCCAAAAGATAAGGCCATCAAGCCAGAAATTGTGATATGGAACAAGCCTGAAAAACTGCGCTCATTATTGACGTTGCCGACCCAAATGATTATGGCCTTAATAGAACTGAATGAGAAAAGGTGACCAAGTATTAGGACCTAAAGAATGATAAAGAGATAGACATTATACTGTTTGTAATAAGAGCAACTGGCCTAGTGAAAACTTAAAGAAATACTTGGAAGCCATCCCTGGAAGACCAAACTGTAAGGAAATACAGCCATAAAGGGAAAAATCACAGTAAGACATATGAGAACTCATACTCCGGAAAAAAGGCATATTATTGCAAAGTGTGTAGGTGTTTTCGTTCTAATAATCATCGCTTGTGAGTCATATGAGAATTCTCACTAGTTCTAGTTCTGAGAAACCAAGATTAATAATGTAATAAATAATCATGTATATGAGAATTCAAGCTGGAGAAAAGCCATATTCTTGTGAAGTGTGTGGATATTCTTGTTCATATAAATCACATTTAATGGCACATATAAGAACTCACATTGGAGAAAAGCCACATTCTTGTGAAACCTGTGGATATTCTTTCCCTGCAAAATCATATTTAATTCAACATATGAGAACACACACTGGGGAAAAGCCACATTCTTGTGAAGTGTGTGGATTTTCTTGTTCTCGAAAATCATCGTTAGTAAGACATATGAGAACTCACACTGGTGAAAAGCCACATTCTTGTGAAGTGTGTGGATATTCTTTTTCTGAAAAATCAAATTTAGTGGCCCATATGAGAACTCACACTGGAGAAAAGCCACATTCTTGTGAAGTATGCGGATATTCTTGTTCTGATAAATCAAATTTAGTGGCACATATGAGAACTCACACTGGTGAAAAGCCACATTCTTGTGAAGTGTGTGGATATTCTTTTTCTCGAAAAGCACATTTACTGACACATATGGGAACTCACATTGGGGAATGAACTTGAACGGATACTAGACACTATCCTCGGGTGTCAAAGGTTTTTCTTTACAAGGGTTTGTGAGAGAACCTTGCAAGTAAACCCTGACCAAATACTAAAAATCACATAGTATTGACAGCCCCAGTAAGATCTCCTTTCTATGGCTAACCAACATTAGCTTTTATGAGAGATGATGTACCTTTTCCAAGTAATAGCTCAAAGCGAGATACTCCACCAGAATAGATAAATTCTGGTCCTGGAGATCAATAAAACCAAGAGAGCAAAACAAAACATAAAAACTACAACATATAAAAATGGTTATTTGGAGAGAGGAAAATTATGCTCTCAATTTCTTTATTTTATTTTTCAAAAATCTTTTCATCCGTTAACATTACAAACAATTTTTTTATTTTTATTTTGTACTCAAATTATACATGAAAAACTTTATTTAAATATTTAAATAACCTTAGAGTCTACTAGAGATAATGGGAAAAGAAATGAATAATTATGCATATAGATATGTGCCCAACTATATTCGCACAAACATGGCCGCATACAATCTTGCTAGGGTATTACCCCACTAATGGTCAAATCTTTTAAGTGAGAGGTTCAACGAGCGACATCCGAGTTATTTTAGGAGGAACGCATAAAAACTGGATCTCGTGAGTTTTTATTTTTTTTAATTTTTATTAAATTTTGTTTTCCAGAAATCGACTCCCCAAACCTTACTGAATCTCATGAGTTTTTATTTTTTTTATTTTTATTAAATTTTATTTTCCAGAAATCTACTTCACAAACATTACAAAGACATTTAAGGGGAGGGTCGTAAATGGATGGTGACATGTTATGCTAATAAGACTAAGCTGCTCTCCTTTAACAATTACAAGAAACTTCTCCAATCACAGATATCCATGAAAAATAACACCCTACCTTAGACTTCTTCCTTCCTCGGCTTAACATACGCAGGACGTAGGAACTGGAATAAATATATGGAGGACATTGTAAAAGCTACTGCGCTTGAAAACTCACACCTAAGAGTATTCTGTACCTTTTAAGGCCAGGATTTTCCCATGTATGTTGTATTGTTACAACAACTTGGCTGGTGCATCTACCACCAGCTTCTCCTTCTTGGATAGGGTTCAAATATGGGTCTCCAATCTATTAGGTCCCAATTTTCAACTAGGCTTCAACCCCTCCCCCATGGCCTGTTTTACAGGTAAGTTAATAAAATGTGCTTTTATGAACTCATTGCTCTTGTGCTTCCTCGACGTATATATCCCCCACAAACTCGCCTAGCAAGAGAGTCAAACACCTTCACTGTTGCGGTACCTAAATATAAGTAAATTTTCTACAGTTTCTTTTCTAGGAAAGTTAGAATATGAAATTCTTTTCCTGCTTCTTGTTTCCGAAACTATATTGATATGCAGAAATTCAAATGCAGCGAAAACCAACATCCTTGTCATTCTTAAGCATGGTCCCAATTAGTAACTTCAGAGAAGTACCTGGTTTAGGTCCCAGGCGCGAGGATAAAAATGCACTATTATTCCTAAACTAAACTTCTGAACGATAAATATTACAAATCTTTTTTTTCTATATCCTGTTCTATCTATTCGCTTATAACTCTTTGTTTCCAGATTTCCGTCTCTCAAATCAGAAAAATATGTGTTTGCTGGCATTTATTAGTTTTGGAAAACGAGTTTGTATTAGAAAAGAAGTTGAAACTTATTCTTCAAGTCAAATACAAAAAAAAAATAACAGTCAAACCTTGAAAAGAATGCAACGTCTCCAAGTGGAATGATATGCAGACGTTCAAATGCAACATAAACCAACATCTTTATCTTTCTTAAGCATGGTCCAAATTAGTAGCCTCTTATGTCCAAGTCGTAATTTGGCTTGTTTGGGGTGAAGGTGAATTAAAAAAATGGACCAGTTTCCCAGCACGGAAATAATCTCAGTGGCTAATATTTTTTTAAATATAAACCTCTTGGCAGAAAATTAAAAACCATCGATGCAGTGGAATATATATATATATATATATATATATATATATATATATATATATATATATATTCAGAATGTGAGAGATGATACAATTATTTCCACTATCAAGCAACGTCACAAGAGACATGACAGCCAAAAAACTAGAAGTCCAAGACTTAAGTTTCGCCCTCATTTAGGCTCATCGGTTGAACACATCCAAACTCAGCATTCGAACCCGAATCTTTTGCATGCGAGGCAAGTACTCTACCAGTTGAGCAACCGCGGCACACGCAAGAACGAAATCCGAATATGTGTAAAAAAAAAAGCATGGATACGGGGGTGTAAATGATGGGAGAAATAAGAGTATAAAAAAGAAAGACAAGGATCGTGACAGAGACGAAATTACATTCTTAATCTTGGAAAAGATGTGAAGAACGTCCTATATTGGACGGGTAATGCCATAACTGTAACCAAGAAGAAATAAATGTCGTTGTCCAACCAAAAAGCAAGTCGAAGTTATGTTCTGTTTGAAGCTGAACGTCAACAAAATTATTTTTGCACCAAACTAATCTATACTAATGTAAAAATTATATAAATATAATTTTACTACTATATGTTGTTCTGTCCATTCTTCTACTAGAATGTCTTTATGTATTCCGTAATAAGTAACGTATAATAAGCATATATCATATCTCAACACATGATTATATGCATATATATATTTATATAAATATTTATATTTATATATATATTCATATATATATATTTATATATATATTTACATATATTTTTTATATGTATATATTTATATATATATATTTATATATATTTATTTATGTGTTAGAGAATGGAGAGTGAGAGAGAGGGGAGAGGTGAATTATAGTGTAGACACGTTGACCGGAAGTAAAAGATCAACTGATTGGATTGCGTGCGAGTCATGTGATCAGATTAGCTGAATCGGAGATTTGATTTGGACTCAGAAGACAACGAACGGCTTCCCGTTGTCTCCTCCTCTTCACTGGGGGGGCGAACGCTAACGTGTGTAGAAGAAGAACCCACACAGGCCGATTTCACTTTCCACCTTCTGCAGGACATCTGGGAAAAGTGAAATTAATTATAGAACTAATTCCTTGTCTTGGAATGATTGAATCTTCATCTAAAAACAGGTACCCAGTCTCCCTCCAGGACGAGAAAATTCCAGATGGTCCAACATCAAAGAAGCAGAGGTAGGTTCTGAAAATACATGTCACTCACACACGATTCCCTTTATGATACAACATAAATATACAACGCAACATATGTATCTATATATATATTTGTATATATATGTATATATATATTTGTATATATATGTATACATATATATTTATATATGTATATATATATATATATATATATATATATATATATATATATACATACAAATCGTTGAAAATTTATTTTTGAAAATGGAATATATTGTTTTAGAAAATATAATACTGCTTTTGTCTGCAAAGGTAAGAACTGGAAATAGGGGTTCTCAACAAATGACAATAATTTTTATAAGGATAAACCTATCAATATCTGCAATTCATAAATGAACCTTTTGTAGACAAATTGAATGGAACGTGTTGGAATTGCATTTTAAAATAAATTCAAATCCAAATCTATTTAAAGCCTATAATCTTATCTAAGTTGATCGTATGTAAAATAAAACAAGATTTCTTCTCTCCTTATTCCCGTAATGTATTTAACGATAATGTCAGGAGACTTAACCCTTAAATACCGACTGAGATTTTTCTGTGGAAGACGTCAAAAAACGATCAAATGATCAGTATTTTACTAGATCACCAGCCATGTTCACTCAACCGAATTTTGCAATATAAAAAAGTATACCTTACACTTGGTGAGATTTGAAAATAATTCCGTATTATGAGTTTCTGCCAGACAATGTATTCTCTGAAATATCCTTGTCAATTGAATTTTGCAATATAAAAAAGTATACCTTACACTTGGTGAGATTTGAAAATAATTCCGTATTATGAGTTTCTGCCATACAATGTATTTGAAGAAATTTTATTATCCACCTTTCCCGTGGAAGTTAATTCTTAAACAATTAATCGTTACTACTAACTCTGAAACTGACGGAAAAAAATTACAAACAAAAAGAGAAAAATAGGAGAAATAGAATTTATTAACAAAGATATCTAAAGAAAAAGTAGTGACCTCTATGAGCTGCCAAAAATGTCCATCTGGCTTACAAGAGTCCTTGTAGTAGTAACCAAAACGGGGGAGAGAGTGAAGGGAAATAGAAGGAAAGAGAGATAGAAAGGGAGGAAGAAGGAGGGAAAAAAGGAGGGGAGCACTTACTGGAAGCTTCTGGGTGCCCTTTCACGAATGGAACATTTAGAAAGTTCGTTTCTTGTGGGTTTTATTTTTTGAGTTTGTGTTGTTTAAAAGTTCCCTTTTGTTTCTTTTTCCTGGAAATTCGTTTTTCGTAGTCCTTTCAGCAAGGTAGAAATTTCTTGAGGCTGAATATTTTGGTGTTTTCAGGTATCTTCGAAAACTTCCCTGCGGCGAATTTTCTGTTCAAAAGTTCTATTATCTTTTCTCGATAATAGTATTAGTTTTCAAGTGTCTTAGAAAACTAGGTTCTTCTGTTCAAAACTTCTATTATCTTTTCTCGATAATAGTATTAGTTTTCAAGTGTCTTAGAAAACTAGGTTCTTCTTTTCAACGACTTTGATGTCTCGTCAAGACAGAGTTGTTCAACGCCTTAGTAAATTCCAGGCGTCCCCTTTTATCGATAATTATTTTAGTTTTCAAGTGTCTTAGAAAACTTTTTATCCGAGACCGACAGGGAATACCTTAGACCGTTCTGGTCTCCTCGAAGCCTTGTTAACAACTGTTCACTTAACTCAAAAATATCACACACGTGCGACAATTTAGCACGAAAACGTCTCATCCAATCAACGGACATAAGGGAGTCAGGTGACATAAAAAAGGGGGAAGCTAGGGAAAGGGGGTAGGAAAGGGGTTAATAAGAAAGGAAGGAAGAACAGAGCAGCAAAAAGAAGGAAAGAAAAAGGAAAGAAAGATGGTGGAAGATAATTTCCACACCCTCCCTAAAAAGAAAAAAGACAAAAAGAAAAAATCCTCAAACAACAATCTAATACCAAACGTATTCTGGATTTCTTTCATTTAAAGATTTAACAGACCTTGCAGGCCTAGACTGAAAGTTTTCTCTGTCCCGACTAGTCCCCGAGCTCAGAGAATTGCCCTCTCCATCGTTAGAAGCTTGGTGAGAGTGGGTTATGGAAAGTTCTAAAGGACACAAGTTCCTTAAGGAATGTTCCTGAGTGCTGCCATCACTCCTTCTGATTAAAGCTGACCGAACTAAGCTATCCGACCCAGACGTTAGATTAACCACCCTTCCCAAGGACCAATAAGGACGAGTCTTCATAGGGTTTTTTATCAAAACGACATCACCCAGCTTAATCATATTTTCAAAATCAGATTGGTAAAGATCCTGCGACAACTCCCTGAGACCCAAGAGATATTGTTCATACCATAGTCTTTTAAAACGATTCAAGAATTCATCCCTACATCCCAGACTCTCAATAAGATCTTCTTTACTAGGGGGTTTATCCTGGAAACAATCCTATTCTAAGGACAAAAACACAGAGTTTTTATGGAAGGGATGCACAAAGGCATTAGGAGTAATCACCTCACAGCCAGAATCATCAGAGCAACGATAGGTCAAGGGCCGATCGTTAACAGATCCCTGCACATCTGACAGAACCGTCAAAAGTTGAAAATAACTTAACTTCCTACGTCCTATAACCTTGAAAAGACAACTTTTTACAACTCCAATTAATCTTTCCCACACAACACCGTACCAAGCAGAATATAAAGGTATCGTTTGGTGTTTGATAAGATGGGCATCCACTGTCCCTCTAAATTCGTCAGACAAATAAACCTGTTTAACAAGGTCACAACCCGCCACAAAGGACTTTGCATTATCCGAATAAATGTGAGAAGGGACCCCATAAAAATTGAAAAATCTCAAAAATGCCAAAGCCACAGACTGAGTGGTCATATCAGGCAACAGTTCCAAGTGTATAGCTCGCACACTAAAGCAGGTGAAGATTAAAATATACATCTTTTTAGTTTCATCACCTTCATGCACCCACAAATGGCCAGTAAAATCGATCCCGGTGTGCAAGAACGGCTTAACTAAATTAACCCGATGCTTAGGAAAATTTGTAACCTTGGGATATCTAAAGGAAAGAGTGTTATATTTTTTGCAAATGACACAACAAGATATCACCGTTTTAATAGCTTGTCTAGCTTTGGGTATCCAAAATCCCAACATTCTGAATTTGCTAAGCGTAGCAGCAATTCCCAGATGCTTACACTTCAAATGACAATCCATGATTATCAAACTTGTAACATGACAAGACTTGGGAAGCAGAATAGGATGAAGGACTGCATCAGAAAAATAAGTAGATTTACCAATTCTACCTCGTGAGCGAATCAATCCTTTATCATCCAAAAATAAATTAAATTTAGAAACCAAAGGGGGGGCTTCACCGCCATCAGACAAATAATCATTTTCCTTAGAACAGCCCTTGTGTCATTCTGAGCAAGTACAATCTCGCCTTAATACTAGAGTCGAGAACAATACCTCTCTGAAAAATATTAAAAGAAAGCAATTTAATAGCGACATAATAGTTAAGTGTAGGCAGAAAAGATTTTGAAAAATATTAAAAGAAAGCAATTTAATAGCAACATAATAGTTAAGTGTAGACAGAAAAGATTTTGAAAAATATTAAAAGAAAGCAATTTAATAGCAACATAATAGTTAAGTGTAGGCAGAAAAGATTTTGAAAAATATTAAAAGAAAGCAATTTAATAGCGACATAATAGTTAAGTGTAGGCAGAAAAGATTTTGAAAAATATTAAAAGAAAATAATTTAATAGCGACATAATAGTTCAGTGTAGGCAGAAAAGATTTTGAAAAATATTAAAAGAAAGCAATTTAAAAGCGACATAATAGTTAAGTGTAGTCAGAAAAGATTTTGAAAAATATTAAAAGAAAGCAATTTAATAGCAACATAATAGTTAAGTGTAGGCAGAAAAGATTTTAAAAAATATTAAAAGAAAGCAATTTAATAGCGACATAATAGTTAAGTGTAGGCAGAAAAGATTTTGAAAAATATTAAAAGAAAGCGATTTAATAGCAACATAATAGTTAAGTGTAGACAGAAAAGATTTTGAAAAATATTAAAAGAAAGCAATTTAATAGCAACATAATAGTTAAGTGTAGGCAGAAAAGATTTTGAAAAATATTAAAAGAAAGCAATTTAATAGCAACATAATAGTTAAGTGTAGGCAGAAAAGATTTTGAAAAATATTAAAAGAAAGCAATTTAATAGCAACATAATAGTTAAGTGTAGGCAGAAAAGATTTTGAAAAATATTAAAAGAAAGCAATTTAATAGCAACATAATAGTTCAGTGTAGGCAGAGAAGATTTTGAAAAATATTAAAAGAAAGCAATTTAATAGCAACATAATAGTTAAGTGTAGGCAGAAAAGATTTTGAAAAATATTAAAAGAAAGCAATTTAATAGCAACATAATAGTTCAGTGTAGGCAGAAAAGATTTTGAAAAATATTAAAAGAAAGCAATTTAATAGCGACATAATAGTTAAGTGTAGGCAGAAAAGATTTTGAAAAATATTAAAAGAAAGCAATTTAATAGCGACATAATAGTTAAGTGTAGGCAGAAAAGATTTTGAAAAATATTAAAAGAAAGCAATTTAATAGCGACATAATAGTTAAGTGTAGGCAGAAAAGATTTTGAAAAATATTAAAAGAAAGCAATTTAATAGCGACATAATAGTTAAGTGTAGACAGAAAAGATTTTGAAAAATATTAAAATAAAGCAATTTAATAGCGACATAATAGTTAAGTGTAGGCAGAAAAGATTTTGAAAAATATTAAAAGAAAGCAATTTAATAGCGACATAATAGTTAAGTATAGGCAGAAAAGATTTTGAAAAATATTAAAAGAAAGCAATTTAATAGCGACATAATAGTAAAGTGTAGGAAGAAAAGTTTTTTAAAAATATTAAAAGAAAGCAATTTAATAACGACATAATAGTTAAGTGTAGGCAGAAAGATTTTGAAAAATATTAAAAGAAAACAATTTAATAGCGACATAATAGTAAAGTGTAGGAAGAAAAGATTTTGAAAAATATTAAAAGAAAGCAATTTAATAACGACATAATAGTTAAGTGTAGGCAGAAAGATTTTGAAAAATATTAAAAGAAAGCAATTTAATAGCGACATAATAGTTAAGTGTAGGCAGAAAGATTTTGAAAAATATTAAAAGAAAGCAATTTAATAGCAACATAATAGTTAAGTGTAGGCAGAAAGATTTTGAAAAATATTAAAAGAAAGCAATTTAATAGCGACATAATAGTTAAGTGTAGGCAGAAAAGATTTTGAAAAATATTAAAAGAAAGCAATTTAATAGCGACATAATAGTTTAGCGTAGACAGAAAAGATTTTGAAAAATATTTACAAAAAGCGATTTAATAGCGACATAATAGTTAAGTGTAGGCAGAAAAGATTTGGAAAAATATTAAGACAAAGCAATTTAATAGCGACATAATAGTTAAGTATAGACAGAAAAGATTTTGAAAAATATTAAAAGAAAGCAATTCAATAGCGACATAATAGTTAAGTGTAGGCAGAAAAGATTTTGAAAAATATTAAAAGAAAGCAATTTAATACCGACATAAAAGTTAAGTATAGACAGAAAAGATTTAGAAAAATATTAAAAGAAAGCAATTTAATAGCAACATAATAGTTAAGTATAGACAGAAAAGATTTTGAAAAATATTAAAAGAAAGCAATTCAATAGCGACATAATAGTTAAGTGTAGGCAGAAAAGATTTTGAAAAATATTAAAACAAAGCAATTTAATACCGACATAAAAGTTAAGTATAGACAGAAAAGATTTTGAAAAATATTAAAATAAAGCAATTTAATAGCGACATAATAGTTAAGTGTAGGCAGAAAAGATTTTGAAAAATATTAAAAGAAAGTACTTTAATAGCGACATAATAGTTAAGTGTAAGCAGAAAAGATTTTGAAAAATATTAAAAGAATGCAATTTAATAGCGACATAATAGTTCAGTGTAGGCAGAAAAGATTTTGAAAAATATTAAAAGAAAGCAATTTAAAAGCGACATAATAGTTAAGTGTAGTCAGAAAAGATTTTGAAAAATATTAAAAGAAAGCAATTTAATAGCAACATAATAGTTAAGTGTAGGCAGAAAAGATTTTAAAAAATATTAAAAGAAAGCAATTTAATAGCGACATAATAGTTAAGTGTAGGCAGAAAAGATTTTGAAAAATATTAAAAGAAAGCGATTTAATAGCAACATAATAGTTAAGTGTAGACAGAAAAGATTTTGAAAAATATTAAAAGAAAGCAATTTAATAGCAACATAATAGTTAAGTGTAGGCAGAAAAGATTTTGAAAAATATTAAAAGAAAGCAATTTAATAGCAACATAATAGTTAAGTGTAGGCAGAAAAGATTTTGAAAAATATTAAAAGAAAGCAATTTAATAGCAACATAATAGTTAAGTGTAGGCAGAAAAGATTTTGAAAAATATTAAAAGAAAGCAATTTAATAGCAACATAATAGTTCAGTGTAGGCAGAGAAGATTTTGAAAAATATTAAAAGAAAGCAATTTAATAGCAACATAATAGTTAAGTGTAGGCAGAAAAGATTTTGAAAAATATTAAAAGAAAGCAATTTAATAGCAACATAATAGTTCAGTGTAGGCAGAAAAGATTTTGAAAAATATTAAAAGAAAGCAATTTAATAGCGACATAATAGTTAAGTGTAGGCAGAAAAGATTTTGAAAAATATTAAAAGAAAGCAATTTAATAGCGACATAATAGTTAAGTGTAGGCAGAAAAGATTTTGAAAAATATTAAAAGAAAGCAATTTAATAGCGACATAATAGTTAAGTGTAGGCAGAAAAGATTTTGAAAAATATTAAAAGAAAGCAATTTAATAGCGACATAATAGTTAAGTGTAGACAGAAAAGATTTTGAAAAATATTAAAATAAAGCAATTTAATAGCGACATAATAGTTAAGTGTAGGCAGAAAAGATTTTGAAAAATATTAAAAGAAAGCAATTTAATAGCGACATAATAGTTAAGTATAGGCAGAAAAGATTTAGAAAAATATTAAAAGAAAACAATTTAATAGCGACATAATAGTAAAGTGTAGGAAGAAAAGTTTTTTAAAAATATTAAAAGAAAGCAATTTAATAACGACATAATAGTTAAGTGTAGGCAGAAAGATTTTGAAAAATATTAAAAGAAAACAATTTAATAGCGACATAATAGTAAAGTGTAGGAAGAAAAGATTTTGAAAAATATTAAAAGAAAGCAATTTAATAACGACATAATAGTTAAGTGTAGGCAGAAAGATTTTGAAAAATATTAAAAGAAAGCAATTTAATAGCGACATAATAGTTAAGTGTAGGCAGAAAGATTTTGAAAAATATTAAAAGAAAGCAATTTAATAGCAACATAATAGTTAAGTGTAGGCAGAAAGATTTTGAAAAATATTAAAAGAAAGCAATTTAATAGCGACATAATAGTTAAGTGTAGGCAGAAAAGATTTTGAAAAATATTAAAAGAAAGCAATTTAATAGCGACATAATAGTTTAGCGTAGACAGAAAAGATTTTGAAAAATATTTACAAAAAGCGATTTAATAGCGACATAATAGTTAAGTGTAGGCAGAAAAGATTTGGAAAAATATTAAGACAAAGCAATTTAATAGCGACATAATAGTTAAGTATAGACAGAAAAGATTTTGAAAAATATTAAAAGAAAGCAATTCAATAGCGACATAATAGTTAAGTGTAGGCAGAAAAGATTTTGAAAAATATTAAAAGAAAGCAATTTAATACCGACATAAAAGTTAAGTATAGACAGAAAAGATTTAGAAAAATATTAAAAGAAAGCAATTTAATAGCAACATAATAGTTAAGTATAGACAGAAAAGATTTTGAAAAATATTAAAAGAAAGCAATTCAATAGCGACATAATAGTTAAGTGTAGGCAGAAAAGATTTTGAAAAATATTAAAACAAAGCAATTTAATACCGACATAAAAGTTAAGTATAGACAGAAAAGATTTTGAAAAATATTAAAAGAAAGCAATTTAATAGCGACATAATAGTTAAGTGTAGGCAGAAAAGATTTTGAAAAATATTAAAAGAAAGTACTTTAATAGCGACATAATAGTTAAGTGTAAGCAGAAAAGATTTTGAAAAATATTAAAAGAATGCAATTTAATAGCGACATAATAGTAAAGTGTAGGCTCAAAAGATTTTGAAAAATATTAAAAGAAATCAATTTAATAGCGACATAATAGTTAAGTGTAGGCAGAAAAGATTTTAAAAAATATTAAAAGAAAGCAATTTAATAGCAACATAATAGTTAAGTGTAGGCAGAAAATTTTTTGAAAAATATTATAAGAAAGCAATTTAATAGCGACATAATAGTTAAGTGTAGACAGAAAAAGATTTTTTTAAATATTAAAAGAAAGCAATTTTATAGCAACATAATAGTTAAGTGTAGGCAGAAAAGATTTTGAAAAATATTTAAAAAAAGCAATTTAATAGCGACATAATAGTTAAGTGTATTCAGAAAAGATTTTAAAAATACTAAAAGAAAGCAATAGCGACATAATAGTTAAGTGTAGACAGAAAAGATTTTAAAAAATATTAAAAGAAAGCAATTTGATAGCAACATAATAGTTAAGTGTAGACAGAAAAGATTTTGAAAAATATTAAAAGAAAGCAATTTAATAGCGACATAATAGTTAAGTGTAGGCAGAAAAGATTTTGAAAAATATTAAAAGAAAGTACTTTAATAGCGACATAATAGTTAAGTGTAAGCAGAAAAGATTTTGAAAAATATTAAAAGAATGCAATTTAATAGCGACATAATAGTAAAGTGTAGGCTTAAAAGATTTTGAAAAATATTAAAAGAAAGCAATTTAATAGCGACATAATAGTTAAGTGTAGGCAGAAAGATTTTGAAAAATATTAAGACAAAGCAATTTAATAGCGACATAATAGTTAAGTGTAGACAGACAAGATTTTGAAAAATATTAAAAGAAAGCAATTCAATAGCGACATAATAGTTAAGTGTAGGCAGAAAAGATTTTGAAAAATATTAAAACAAAGCAATTTAATACCGACATAAAAGTTAAGTGTAGACAGAAAAGATTTTGAAAAATATTAAAAGAAAGCAATTTAATAGCGACATAAAAGTTAAGTATAGACAGAAAAGATTTTGAAAAATATTAAAAGAAAGCAATTTAATAGCGACATAATAGTTAAGTGTAGGCAGAAAAGATTTTGAAAAATATTAAAAGAAAGTACTTTAATAGCGACATAATAGTTAAGTGTAAGCAGAAAAGATTTTTAAAAATATTAAAAGAATGCAATTTAATAGCGACATAATAGTAAAGTGTAGGCTTAAAAGATTTTGAAAAATATTAAAAGAAAGCAATTTAATAGCGACATAATAGTTAAGTATAGGCAGAAAAGATTTAGAAAAATATTAAACGAAAACAATTTAATAGCGACATAATAGTAAAGTGTAGGAAGAAAAGTTTTTTAAAAATATTAAAAGAAAGCAATTTAATAACGACATAATAGTTAAGTGTAGGCAGAAAGATTTTGAAAAATATTAAAAGAAAGCAATTTAATAGCGACATAATAGTTAAGTGTAGGCAGAAAGATTTTGAAAAATATTAAAAGAAAGCAATTTAATAACGACATAATAGTTAAGTGTAGGCAGAAAGATTTTGAAAAATATTAAAAGAAAGCAATTTAATAGCGACATAATAGTTAAGTGTAGGCAGAAAAGATTTTGAAAAATATTAAAAGAAAGCAATTTAATAGCGACATAATAGTTAAGTGTAGGCAGAAAAGATTTTGAAAAATATTAAAAGAAAGCAATTTAACAGCGACATAATAGTTAAGTGTAGGCAGAAAAGATTTTGAAAAATATTAAAAGAAAGCAATTTAATAGCGACATAATAGTTAAGTGTATGCAGAAAAGATTTTCAAAAATATTAAAAGAAAGCAATTTAATAGCGACATAATAGTTAAGTGTAGGCAGAAAAGATTTTGAAAAATATT